>NC_090194.1:30363282-30663282 GCF_024679245.1 Pseudorasbora parva
AGTATATTTTTTGAAAATGTAATTTATCATTTTCATGAAATTGTAATAATATTTCACAGTATTGCTGTTTTTATTGTATTTTTAGTCAAATAAACCCAGCCTTGGTGAGCAGAAGACACTTAAAAGTTTAATGATTTAAAAAAAGCAGAAGACACTTATAATTTTAATGATTTAAAAAAAATTGTATTAAGAAAATATTCAAATATTTGCAAGAGAACGCCTCAGCTTTTTAGTATGATAGTGTATGTGTGTCCAAGAATTGGAGTGATACTCTAAATTACATTTTTCACATTTAGGATGTGTTGGCATAATCTGATGTTAAAAATAT
Organism: Pseudorasbora parva; assembly: GCF_024679245.1. Taxonomy (NCBI): domain Eukaryota; kingdom Metazoa; phylum Chordata; class Actinopteri; order Cypriniformes; family Gobionidae; genus Pseudorasbora; species Pseudorasbora parva. The sequence goes on from NC_090194.1 coordinate 30,363,611, forward strand.
GCGAGTTGTCGAACAGCCTTGTGACAGCAACTCTAAATTTATAGGTGTCAGACTTTACCCATATCTTAAAGGTGCTGTTATCTCTTCTTTTGCTGTAGTTGGGCAACCGTGGAACCGTGACTGAGGCATCAGGATTTAAGCCAGATGAAGATGCCCAGAAAATCTATGGTGCGATGAAAGGAGCAGGTAAGTGATCAGACAAATCAGAACTGGACTTCGAGATGAGCGTATTTACATGATCAAGTTTCTGTCCTTTTGAATGAGATGAGAATCATTACCTGGTTGCTTTTAAAATAATTTCATTAATTACTCACCCTCATGTCGTTGGACACCTGTAAGACCTTCGTTCATCTTCAGAACACAAATGAAGATATTTTTTATGAAAGCTGATGGCTAAGAAAGGCTTCAAAAAGTCCTCCATTGGGATTCAGTACATTTCCACTGACCCACTCACAAGACCCATTAAAGGCACTAAAGACTCGGTTACTCAGTTACAGAAAGACTCGGACTAAATCTAAAATGTCTTAAACTGTGTTCCGAGGATGAATGGAGGTCTTACGGGTGTGGAACGACATTAGGGTAAGTCATTAATGAAAGAAATTTCATTTTTGGGTGAACTAGCCCTTTAAATCTCTCTTTTCATTTGCAAGCTGTACTCAGCACTGACACATGTTGCTCTGCTGGTTTTTTCCCCCCCCCAAAAAAAAATCTCTGGCATTTTTCCTGTAACCGAAAAGGTGTTTCCTCATCTGTGTAGACTAGCGCGCGGCATGATGTTGAGAATGCAGATTTTAATTTAATGAACATCAGCTGATTGTAGCGTGAGATACATTACAAAATACAACTCACAATGTTCATGCTGTTAGTCATAGGCTTGCTTGCTGGCCTTAAGTGAGTTATGAGGAACATGCAATTTGATACTTTGAATAACAGGGAACTTTTCTGACCGGAAATAATTCTGAAAGTGTCAAAGATGGCTATGCAGTGCAAAAAAAAGAGAAAAGAAATAATTTCTTGCAGTTTTTCAATCAGCCATATGATTCCTAACTTTGGGCCTGAAGGGAAACATGTAATGCGATACTCTAAATTCCAATAAATCTGTAAGTCCAAAATCGTTAAAAATGGGGAAATGAAAATTGTGAAACTTCCATGGAATCACTGCCATGGAACATGAAAGTAAAAGTTCAGCGGAATAAATAATGTGATGTATTACAAAACTAAAAAAATAATATTTATATGTATGTTTATACACTATATTGCTAAAAGTATTGTGACACCCCTCCAAATCACTGAATTCAGGTGTTCCAATCACTTCCATGGCCACAGGTGTATAAAATCAAGCATCTAGGCATACAGACGCTTCTATAAACATTTGTAAAAGAATGGGTCGCTCTCAGGAGCTCAGTGAATTCAAGTGTGGTACTATGATAGGTTGCTGTCTGTACAGTAAGTCCATTCATGAAATTTCCTCACTATTAAATATGATCACATGTAAGTGGAATTATAATACAGTGGAAGAAATGGGGAACAACAGAAAATCACAGAGCGGGGTCAGCACATGCTGAGGCGTGGAGTGCGCAAAATTCGGCAACTTTCTGCAGAGTCAAGAGCTACAGTCCTCCAAACTTCATGTGGCCTTCAGATTAGCTCAAGAACAGTGCGTGGAGAGTTTCCTGGAATCGGTTTTCATGGCCGAGCAGCTGCATCCAAGTCTTACATCACCAAGTGCAATGCAAAGCATCAGGTGCAGTGGTGTAAAGCACGACACCACTGGACTCTAGAGCAGAGGAGACGTGTTCCCTTAAGGGACAAATCACGCGTGTCTGTCTAAGTCTGGGTTTGGCGGTTGCCAAGCAGAATTGTAGTTGCCTGAATGTCTCGTGCCAAGTGTAAAGTTTGGTGGAGGGGATTATGTTGTGAGGTTGTTTTCAGGGGTTGGGTTTACCATACCAAGACATTTTGGACAATTTTATGCTACCAACTTTGTGGGAACAGTTTAGGGATGGCCCCCTCCTGTTCTAACATGACTACGCACCATTGCATAAAGCATCGGTCCATAAAGACATGGATGAGTGAGTTTGGTGTGGAGGAACATGACTGGCCTGCACAGAGTCCTGACCTCAACCCGATAGAACACCTTTGGGATGAATTAGAGCGGAGACCTGAGCCAGGCCTTCTCGTCCAACATCAGTGCCTGACCTCACAAATGCGCTTCTAGAAGAATGGTCAAAAATTCCAAAAAAAACACACTCCTAAACCTTGGGGAAAGCCTTCCCAGAAGAGTTGAAGCTGTTATAGCTGCAAAGGGGGGACCAACTCCATATTAAACCCTACAGATTAAGAATGAGATGTCATTAAAGTTCATGTACATGTAAAGGCAGACGTCCCAAAACTTTTGGCAATATAGTGAATACATATTTGTTTCAAATAAATCCTTTTGAACTTTCTGTTCATTATATTCTTATTCAGTTTGATAATAAGATAATGCCAACATCGATAATAAAAAGAAATGTATCTTGAGCAGTAAATCAGTATATTAGAATGATTTCTGAAGGATCATGTGACGCTGAAGGCTGGAGTAATTTGACATCACAGGAATAAATGACGTTTTAAAATATATTCAAAAATATATCCAGTTATTTTTAATAATAATAATAATAATAATATTTTGCAACATTACTGTATTATTTAATGTATTTTGATTAAATAACCATAAGACACATTAAAAAAATGCAACATTATGTATTATATGCGTAATAATTATTATATAATGTATTTTATATTAAATGGCACATCAAAAACCACAATATCCATTTTCAACGTGTTTGGTGAAGATGACAAAAGGTGAAAAGGATGTAGTTATCAGCTTATGCAAAAAAAACTCAAAATGTTTAAATAATTGGTTTAAAATTTCATTTTTGCATTAACTGTTGAAATGAACTACTTTCAGGTACCAATGAGGCGACTATCATCGAGATCCTCGCTCATCGCACAATTGCACAAAGGCAAAAAATCAAGGAAGCTTTCAAACAGAGCGTGGGAAAGGTAATATACTCAATTACTTTACCTTTTGCCTTGCTAGCTGTCATTATCTCACTTGCAATGGGATTTATGCCCATATATATATATATAACAGGAAAACAGGTCTCATCCCATCCACTCGTCTGAGAAAGTGTTAATGGCATTATGAACTAATGCCACAATCTATGGAATTATAAGGAAATCATCCAGCTAACCTAACTGTTTTTTTTATATATATATTTGGTTTCCTGTTCAGTTTTACTATCCAAATGTTAGTGATTAAAAATTGCTTATGCGATGGACATTAATTTGCTATGCTCGTCTTAGCCATAACCACCATAGACATTGAGGGAGACAAGTCTATTTCTTAATTTTTTTCCGCTCTTAAATCTATTTTAATACTTTAATAATATAATTCCTTTAAATAAACTAATAAGACCAATAACCCCCGCCCTCCCCATCCAAAAAAAACAACAAAACAATTTGGTCCCCCCAATGTCCAAGACATGGTTATAACCTTGGTCTTTGGTAGCTTCTTCAGTAACACCCCTCTATATTTAACTAAGCACATACAAAAGACCTGAAGCGATGCAACCTGTTTTACAGAAGACATTCGTTTGTTGCACATGGACTGTAAAAAAATATTTTTTTAAAAGTTATCTGGTTGCCTTAAAATTTTGAGTTCATTGAAATTAAAAATTGAGTTAATATAATGAACATTTTTTTGAGATTCGACAACCTTTATTAAAAGATTATTAAAAGATTTTGTAAGCATATTGGGTAATTGTGTGTGTTTTATTTGTGATGATGCAGTGAAACATGCCAAATAGTGCTATTTTCATGATTTATCAATTTTCTTATGTGGTTCAGATACAAAAATATTTTGAGTTTCTATTTCTTTAACAAATTTCCTTCATTGTATCAACTCAAATTTTTAATTTCAATAAACTCAAAATTTTAAGGCAACCAGGTTACTTACTTTAAGTTAAACCAACAAAAACATTTGTACAGTGTATCTATAAAATTCAGAATAGTGGCCTAGGATTAACCGATCTCCCTTTGGACCAACACGATAAAATTAGGGAAGCTTGTTGTTGCTCTCTTATCTTTGCGGAAGGTCCTGATGGCAGGGACGTATGAGCTGCCATCAGGCTGTATTTACATGAAGCATGTGGTTCAAAAGGTGATTAGATAACGGTGTTGACATTTCTTAATGATTCCGTAGCCAGAATGAAGACGAACAAAGGAGAGTATGTCACTGATAACAGATGCTGCCAACCGACTTCAATCATTAACTCTTCATGTCAATATACACAGCAGAGAGTCTGTGCAATTCACAAACGCTGTCTTTCAGGGGACATCCCTGCTTTATGACTGTTATCGTAACGGAGTATAAAGAATGCAGCATTGACTTTTATTGTACTTCCTTTATTAATCTGTAACCCCCTCTGTTAATCTGTAAGCCGGTCAATGAAACCAGAATCAGTGAAAGTGGCATTCAGGTCTTGAACCGTATGTTAATGGAAACTTTGAGTGACTCAAGCGCTCTCTGTGGAGAAAGAAAGTGTGAGTCATTGTGGGGAAAAATTCTGGACTGCATTCAGGACAGTCTCGTGGACACGACACGCCTTCCCCACCCAACTCCCTCTGGAGACTTCCAGCAGATATTACAGCTCTGGTCTGCTGTCTCAACAAAACACTCTTTCCCAATCCCAAATCCATTTGTTTCTTTTTCCTTCTGATGTAATATTTGTAACTGTGTGAAAATGAGCATGAATGAATGTATCTAAGAATAAATATTCTTATTTGAAGCTTTTCTGCACAGTGGAATTTTTAAAGTCATGTGGTAAACAACAGTTTATTTTAAACCCTCATTCAGGAACTGGTTGACTGCTTGAAGTCAGAGCTTACTGGAAACTTTGAGAAGGTTGTGGTCGGGTTGATGATGCCCGCCCCGGTGTACGACGCATATGAGCTGAAAAACGCCATCAAGGTTAGTGAGGAGAGAGGGGACTCCAAAATACGAGACTTTTCTTTCTTTCTCTGTTTGGATAGAGAAATGTTCTTAGGCAAAATCATTATGCAAACTGTTTTGCATGGTTATTAGGTTCTGTCATGTGCCATGGTATTGTTTCACTGCATGAAAAAAGGTGTATCCGGACCCGTATACTCCTGTATACACTGCTGAAATTCGGAAGAATCCGGGAGTATACTGGCCGGATAGGTCAAATTCCATGGATCGGTATATATCCGTATACATCCGGAATGATACCAAATCGGATGTATGTTGTGGCCGTATACTTCCATGCTACAGCCATTTGTTGCCATGGCAAGTAATCCCATCAGGGTTTTTCAGGAGACATTTTCACACCTCTGAGCAGCTTTGCCTCCCATCCCCTATTGGCCTTTCAAATCAAACTGGATTGGTTGTTCTTTTAAAACCACTCCCAAAACCCAAACTGCTATTGGAGGACAGGGCACATTGAAAACCCAGTAAAGTGATTTTATTGGTTACTTTTAAAACTTAGCCCACCCAAGGCCTTATAGCTTAGTGATTTGATTGGTTATAGGTCAGCTATGCAGATACTGCTCATACACCATAAACCCCACCCCCCTCTCCCCCCAAAGGAAAAATACACACAAAAAACAATTTAGGAAAATATGGAATATTTATTAAGGTACATAAAACATTACCAAGAGCATTTTAAACAAGCAAAAGAATAGAATGGAGAAACAAAAACAAGTGAACAAAATGTATTTAAAAGGGATGAAAATGTAAAGAACAAAAAAATAAAAAAAAAATAAAGGCATTTAAAAGGACAAATAAACAATATAAATATAACTATATAAAATAAACATAAGTTAAAATGAAAGGGTAAAAAAGGCATGAAAAATAAAATTAACACAACATATTTAAAAGTTGGCGATATAAATAAATAAATACACAGTGTATCTAAAATGTAACATTATAAAATGAGAATGCAAAATTGTAAACATTATAAAATTAGAACCAAAATGTTAAAAAAAAAAAAAAAAAAACTCCCAAAGAGCATTGTAAACATATATTATAAAATGAATGGGGGAAAAAAAAGTGAGCAAATTCTATTTAAAGGACGGCGTTGTAAAGGAATAAGAGGGAAAAAATGCATATAATATATGTTCTTAGTAAACAATATATATAAGTGGAAACATTTCCCAAGAGCATTGTAAAAATACATTATAATGATGCACTGATGATGTGATGTGTAGCGTGGGTCAGCCTCTTGTCTGGTTCGTAGCACTTGGCAGAGCGCAGACAACTGTGGTTCTGTTTGGTGGAGACCTCACCATCCACACTGGCCTTCCATCAACATCAGCATCTTCATCAGACATCTGCGCTATTGTTGCGGTCTCTCACAGGTCTCTTTCTGCGTTAGCTTGTACAACCCTGGACCTGGTCTCCAGCAACTGCAAAACATGACAGTAATTTAACCACTAAAACACAGACTGTGTTTACATGTGCAACAATAATGCAACTATGTATTCTAAGAGTAAGGTCTTAATCGCTGGAAGGTGCTCACATGACATGAGCAGAACTCTTCACTCCAGTTTACATGCGATTTGCATTATTCACTAATGAGTATGGTTATGTCACACTCAGATTTGATCAAAGTATTGGGTTTAATGTATAAGTTTAATCACAATATTGACAAAATCATATCTCCTAAAGAGAAAATAAATGCTTAGCAAGTTTCTGAACTTACCCTTCACTTTCTTTGACGGTTCTTCGCCATGTTCTTCATAATGTCTTTTTTGGGCCTTTTCAGGCTGAGCCACAGAATACTTCCTCCGTGGTGTCTCAATATGTCTTGCATCCTGCTAAATAAATCATGAATAATTGTAATACCAATAAAAGTAAGCAAAACAAAGCACACATGGTAAATATTAATATAAAATTACTTTAAAAAAAGAATACAATCTTTAAGATTACCTTTTACAATTTCAGGGTCAACATCTGTAAAAGTTGTCCTTAATTCTTCAAAGGAAAATGGTCAAAGCGAGGTTGTGTGATGACTATTCTGGGGGAAAAGTTGCAGTTATAATTAATGAAATTCAGTTTTGGCATTTCAAATCCATATGACGTTAGAAGTAGGTTAACCTAACATTTACAGTATACAATAAGCAGTCTTACCCAGTCTGTGGATCGTATTTGTGTGGGCTGTTCTCTGAATTGGGTTTCACACAAAGGCACCTTACAGATTCCTGTAAAGTTTGAAATTAAAATGCGTTTAAACGGATTCACAATCTGCAAGAACCACAATATTTTCAAGTTTGAATAAGATGGCCATCAAAGTAACCGCTGGAGACAAAACACAATGTTATTAGGCTAACGTTAATTGTAAGCCAACTTTGGTTTACAGGCACATTATATAACAATAACTGAACTTACCTCACGTTACGTGCCCTTTTAAATCTTTTCACAGTGTTGTAAGGCTCTTCCTGTAAGTTAGTCCGTGCTGCTCATACTTTTGCTCGAGAGAATAAAGACGCTGGAGAGCCTCTTGGAGAAGATCAGCCCGTTCATGCTGTGCAGATATTAAAGTAGTAAGCTGACGAGATATAGCACACTGGCCGGAGATCAGCTGCTTCATCAAGGCATTCAAAGTAACTGGGCTTGAGCCTGCTTGTCCTCCTCTGTTCAGTGAAGTAAAAAAAACTAAGGTTCCTTTTACTCTCCATATTAAATCTGTCGAAAATGATCGATTCCAAATCTCAACCAAACACCACAAAAAAAACAACTATCCGTTCTCTGTACTTCCGGAAACAATGCGGAGGTTTCAACTTTCGCGCGCATGAAACAATACACTACTATTGGGTGCGCCTCAGTCCCCACCTTTATTGTGAGTGGTTGATTTCAAACCTCAAAACGCCCCCTCTTTGGCGCGTACTGTTTGCTTGCTAATCACCACTCAAACCACGCCCTCGGTATGACGCGTCGCAGGTGTATCTTTAATTTGGTGCAAAAATATAATGCTGGACATAATTATCTATCAACATGGAAGGACAACCACCTGTTGATAATAATACGAGAAAGAGAGCTCGGCGGTTTTGCGACCACTGCAACGATAATGTTTCCCATGCATATTTTTATCTTCACAAAAAAAAGTTTTTTTTTTCACAATGGAGCGATTACAGCTGAGACAAATCACAACACAGAGCTGGAAGTGAGTGCATGTGATGAACTTCATCCAGACGAAATGAGACCTGTGGACTGGGATGATGCTGGTATTCATTTTGGTAAGTTACTGAACTTTTTTTTTTAATGTAAGACCAAAATGACAAGTAAAATAAGATGGTGATCATCAGCATTTGGTTTATATATTTACTGTTGTTGTGCAACATTACACTGATGTTCATGATCTGCTTTGGTTAGAGTTGACACACAATAGTGATTTGCTTGTTTTCAGAATGTAGTAAGTTTGTGTTTTTTCCAGTATAGGCATAAGTCTTGTTAATACATTGTAACTTTTATTATTACAAATTTGGTCATAGCTTTATTTGCTGAACATTTAAATCATGATGGGCCATTCATAACAATAACTAAAGTTATTTGGATAAACTATTACGAATGGCCCATTAACATTTCTATGGCCCATCATGACTTGTACACATGATGTACTGTAAAGTGTGATTCTATGGGATTTTAGTAAAAAGCTGCTAACTTTAAGATAATGCTAGACAAATGCATAGCTCCAGCCATTAACCAATTGGTGTTGTGATGTTTCACTGTTTAAACTAAATCTTTGTATTTAGCTTGTGTATGTAAATTTGTGTGTAGCTAAAATCGTTGTATTGTTCTTTAATTGTTACAGAGAACATTGGAGTCCAAGAGCAAGTTGATTTCTGCATATTTGAAGAAACCAAGCATTTCCAGGAGAACCAAGATTCGGCAGATCTGAAGGCAAGGCTCCTTACATTTAAATTGATGCACACAGACAGATGTGCACAGACAGATGTGTATTATGTTACACTTCTATTATTTTTTTCTAAAAAAAAAAAAACTCTAACAAATGTCTTTTTTTTTTTTTGAAGAAGAAGAAGAAGAAGAAGAAGAAGAAGAAGAAGAAGAACGCAATGAGCTGCTCAGGCTTTCCTTGGAGCTCAGTGAAACGTCTTCAGATGATGACAGTGACCATGAAGAGCAACATGTCTTTACAGATGGTCAGCACAGTGAACATTTGGATTTTAAAGATGACAAACCTGAAGAAGATAATGACAATAGAGACAGCTCTGCTTTATTACTTGTAAAGCTAATAGCAATAATGCTTTTAACCTGGCAAGCATTGTTCAACATTTCAGACAATGCCATCACTGCACTGCTGCTATGCCTCAGACAACTGATGGCTCATTGGAAATATTCTCAGTGTTGATTGGTGTCTCCTCTGGGTTTGCCACTGTGGCCTTTGGTTTACTCAGTTGGGGACACACAAACTATAACACTAAATTTATGATCTAAGTTATTCAACTAAATATACAAATAAAATGAATTAACTAGGTCTTATTTAATTCTATAAACTATAATATTGATCTGCCAACATTGTTGACCCTACAGCCAACTAAAATATTGTTGCAATACTGTCTCGTTTGATACTGTGAGGCTAATTTGAAACAATCGTCATTGTAAAAGCGCTATATAAATAAAGTTGATTGATTAATGCAATTTGCTGGTATGATTCCCAAGACTTTATATTAACTAAGAAAATATACCAGTACGACAACTTCACTGAATATGCTGTCTGTCCAAAAAGATAAGCTTCAATGGCAAGGAATATCTGTACCCCAAACTAACCTATTGTTACAAGAAAGTAACTCCGTCATTAGAGACCTTGGTAAAAAAGACCTGGGTTTTTTAAAAGAGAGGCGTGGAGAGAAATACAAATTCTTGGACGAACCAGTCCTCGAACCAAATGCAGAGCTGCGTGCTGGAGTCATTAAGAGATTTCTTATAATCAGTGTTAAAAACTAACACACGTACTATACGCCATGTTGTTGCAAAGGTTTCGTGGTTGCACCCTCATCCAGACAGATGTTTCTTTGGGAACCCTGTGGAGGTGTGGCACACAGACTGATTGTGCAGCAGCGTTCCTACCTGTGGAATGTATTGCAGGGAGATGTGTACTAAGTACATACATTGTGCAGTTAAGTCAGACAAAAGAAAAGGTATCAGCCATAATTCCCATTTGCACAATGTTTGAGATTTAGCCCCATGCGATTTCCAACGACCTTCTTTTTATTCCTTTAATTTTATTTTGAGCATATCTGGGTTTTTTTTTGTGTTTTTAAAGCCATGTTTTCATTATTTCACATTAATGTACATTCCTTTTTATTAAATGTTATTGTTATTAACTGCCTTTTGTAAAACTTCACAATAAATGTGTGTTATTCTAAAATGGTTGGTTACTTTTCCTTTATTTGTTCCATTTAATTCCTTAATTTAAATACTCTGTTTTTGTGACTATATGTTCGGGGTGTTTATTTTGTAGTGTTTTTATAAAAACTTTGATTAAGAGTCATAATTCTCAATCCTGAGGTCCTCCCCTGCCACCCCTCCCTCTGAGAACAGACAACACCTCAGTGTCATTAACATATGAAAGGCCTTCTTCACACCTAACAGTCACCAGTCCTAGCACCCAGCAGTGTTTCAGCTGTATATTTCTGTGAAATTTCACGGATGCCTGTATATGTCCGCATATGTGAGGTTTCCGGGTGTATCTTGAAATATACTGTTCCGTGTTACTCTGATCCGCTTTTTCCCACATACGTCCGGTAAACCTCAAATTACACAGGAGTTTACCATGCCCGGATAATGCCGTATTCCAGGGTTTTCATGCAGTGTTTGAAGTGCATTAGTGTATTGAATGTAAATAATGTGGTACACTCTACTTGTACCAAGTTGCACGAAGTTGTAAATAAAACCAACTGTAGATACAATTTTGTTTACAACAAAATACTATTTTAGTCTTCAAAATTTATTTCACGTATAATTAAATCTGTGTGCCGTTTCAGTTAGAAATTATTAGTAAATTTCACTAACAATTAGAAAGTAAATTATACACCAATTTTTTCAATGAGGTTTACATACATACACACACACACACACACATAAATATATATATAAAATATTTTTACGATTATTTGTTGTCACAAAAGTCAGAATCCATCACAATATTGTTGATCATATAGTCTATATAGTCTAATGTATAATGTATATATTTTGTATATAATGTTTGAATATTTTATACATGTATATTTATTACATATAATCAAATTATGTTATGATGAAATATAATTACATAAAGTTAAGTGTATTATATTTTATATTATATGTAATATATCTTATATATTAAAAATTTGTATTACATTTTAATATTTTATTTATATAATTATATATATTTATAGATATATTTTCTATATAGTTTTATATGTGTGTGTGTGCGTGTGTGTGTGTGTGTGTGTAAAAATGTATGTATATATATATATATATATATATACATATATACATATGTGTACATATATACTCACATTTATTTTATATTTAGTAAATAAGAATAAAGACAATACATTGTATATAATTACATAGAAGAACCTATGTAATTTTACATTATATATTGTTTTTTATTTATTTTATCTATATGTTATATTTTAAGATATATATATATATATATATATATATATATATATATATATATATATATATATATATATATATAATATTATATTTAGTAAATAAAAGCAGTATATAATATATAAATAATTAGAATAACTTATGTAATTAATTATATATATTATTAATATTATTATCTTTTTATATTGTTTTAAGCTATTGAAAATCACACAAATCAGTCTCAAAAGTCACAAAAAGCAAAATTGATATCAGTCTGTCCTCAAGATAATGATACTCAGGGCAAAATTATGGCCAGTGTTGGCAACATAACAGGAAACAGACACAGATCACCTGACCTTCAGCAAATATATTAATGGCAATAGGCCGAACATCATCCAATCTTTCATCTTGTTCTGCTATATTCCCTATGAACTTATCCTGTATTGATGGCTTTAGGTGAATTCGGAACGATTATGCTTCAATTTCTTTCCTTCCCTTTGTCCAGGGTGCCGGGACAGAGGAGGCCTGTCTCATTGACATCCTGGCCACAAGATCCAATTCTGAGATTAAGGAAATCATTGCCACGTATAAGAGAGGTACATTGTTAGTCTTTTCTGTTATAAAAGTTATACTGTGTAACCCATATTACACTTTTTTCATGCACTTTTCTTACGCTTTCACAGTGAATGACAAGAGTCTTGAGGACGATGTCTGCGGAGACACATCTGGAATGTTCCAGAGGGTCTTGGTGTCTTTACTCTCGGTAAATAAAACACATTTTCTGTATTACCTCGATTGTGTAAATACTCCTCAGCCCTGTTGTTTGCCATGCAAACCTTCACCGTCCACAGTGTCCGGCCAGGGCAGGTGTGACCCCTGGTGGTTTGGTATGCCGGATTTATTGATACTGTCTTTTCTGCTTTAAATACAGGCTGGGCGTGACGAGAGCACTAAGGTAGATGAGGCTCAGGCCATCCAGGATGCAAAGGTAAAGATTTTGGCGTGGTTAGCAGTAGCTTTTTGCCTAATAAACACATGATCGTTTTTTGTGGTGCAATGTGTTTTACATATGTATTTTGAATTGGTTGATTGGGACACTTTTTTCTAGTCATCTCAATGGCAAAAGTGTCCCAAGCAACCTGAATTCCTGATTTCAGTTCCTTAGATGTTTCATTAACACATTTGTTCGGTCTCTTTAGAGAGAAAAATATATATTTGGGGGAAAATTTTTATTTAAGTAATATTCATTCATTCATTCATTCATTCATTCATTCATTCATTCATTCATTCATTTTTTTAATAAAATACTAGTGATTAAACTCATAGTGGTCAACATTGTCATATGAACAACCAGCCAGTAACTGCAGTGAAGCTTCACAAGCCTTATAACTTTTTCGCCTATATAATTATTTTTATTTTTTTACAATTCATAGTAAGTCATGCGTTTGGTAATCGATTGGACTGCATTGGTGGCTCTAAGTGTTTCGTTCTTTGTCTGAGTCACAGTAGTGAGTGCAAAGTGGAGCCGCGATATCAAGGACTCAAACGATATACATGAATTATAAATAAACAGTTATGGAAATGTAGAAATTAAAGTTAAAGTTACAGTCTCGTCCGGAAGTTCCCAGAAATGCCCGTTGGTGCCTCAGTGACTACTTCGCTCAGAGGAAAAAACATTTTTTTGAAGTGTAATTTGATTGTTTAGTTTGTCTGTGTCCCATTCAGACTGTAAAAAATATGGATGTTGTGTCCGTGACATCACCCATAGGATTCAGAAGAACAGTTCTGAAGCGTAAGGTAGCTGGCCGTTGCCATCTCGGCAGCGCGTTACCGGGCGTCATTTCGGGATAATGGGCAAAGAGGCCCACAAAGTGGGTGGTGTTGAGGTAATCACTAACAGACAGCAGACAAACGGCAATCCATCTTTCTCTCAAAGTGGCCGCGCCCTTAGTTATGCCGTTAATTAAGGCTTTATATAATGTAAACGAGTGTTATAAAAAAAAAATTCACCCCCCTCACAGTTGTCATGAATGGCAAAATTAGCCGTATAGATCAACCCCAATTTGTACCAGGCTGGAAGCATGTTTTTTTTCTGCTGTAAAGTTGGGCATTTTAACATGGGGTTCAATGAGAGTCTGCTCCATTCTGGAGCCTGTCCCTAGTGGCCAGTCGATAAATTGCAGTTTAAGTCACTTTCGCGTTGGGTTCGAGAAACTGGGGAAGGTTTCCGTATAGTCCCATTACATGACATGAAGAGGGCGGGGTTTATGACCTATACTGCATCCAGCCATTTGGGGGTGATCAAAACGCTTTGGCTTCATTTTTCAGGACTCGTGTGGCACACATGCTAGCACTGTTTGTGATTCACCAAACGATCAAATTCATTAAATTAAATTCATTTGTTCGGATTGCATTAGTCAAGTTGCTCAAGTTGATTCAGTAGTGGTAAAAGGTGTTGTTGTACTGCCTTTTCTTAAAATAAATATTCCATTTTTTCTAATGCAATGAGATGGTTATATCTGTTATGTGTGTGTGGCTGTGGTGTTCAAATACTTCGAATGAAGGGGACCGCTGTATATTCTCTGGACAATTATTCATGGATGTGGTTCTGTATATATTCAGTGTCAGCGAGCTGCTTTTTATTGTGTGGGGTCCAGCCTTAGACACACAACAGCCCTGCCGATGTTCATTAATCATTAACGGTATATAATAGGAAATTAGCTTCTCAGGTAAAGTTATCTATTTCTTATCCAATAGGACATCTACGAGGCAGGTGAAGCTCGATGGGGAACAGACGAGGTCAAGTTCCTTACTGTGCTGTGTGTGAGAAACAGGAATCACTTACTTCGAGGTATCTATGCTACAAGATAATAACAACAATCTTACTTCCCAGTTATGTGATAGTTTTTATGTAACTTTAGAAAGCATGGGGAAATGAGCCTGGAACAATGAATGAAGTAGACTCATTACTTCCACCGTGTGGTGACTGGATGTAAATAACATTGTTCAGAATAGACATAGACCTGCTTCTCATACTGTTAATTTAAATGATGTCCTGTACAGTATTATTTTAGTATTTATATACGATATATATATATATATATATATATATATATATATATATATATATATATATATATATATATATATATATATATATATATATATATATATATATTACTCACATTTTAAGTTAAGTCACAAATTACATATATATATATATATATATATATATATATATATATATATATATATATATATATATATATATATATATATATATATATATATTGACTATTGTATATATATGTTGACTATTGTATATATATGTGCAATCAACTGTAATTTGTTACTTAGTCAATGTCCTAAAACAATATAAAAAATATAACTATAAATATATATAATTATATAAATAAAATATTAAAATTTAATTAAAAAAATTAATATATAAGATATATTACATATAATATAATATATAATACACATAACTTTATGTAATTATATTTCATCATAATATAAATTGATTATATGTAATAAATATACATGTATAAAATATTAATTTTAATATATAAGGGGTGTGTGTGTGTGTGTATGTATATATAATTGTATTTTTTTACTGAACATTTAGTTTTTTAGTTGTCTTTTTAATATTGTTATGTGCTATATATATAATTGTATAATATATATATATATAGTGTGTGTGTGTGTGTGTACACTGATCAGGCATAACATTATGACCACTGACAAGTAACACGGCACCTGTTAGTGGGTGGGATATTTTAGGCAGCAGTGAATTTTTTTTTCTCAAAGTTGATCTTTTAGAAGCAGGAAAAATGGGCAAGCGTAAGGATTTTAATGAGTTTGACATGGGCCAAATTGTGATGGCTAGACGACTGGGTCAGAGCATCTCTAAAACTGCAGCTCTTGTGGGGTGTTCCCAGTCTGCAGTGGTCAGTATCTATCAAAAGTGGACCAAGGAAGGAACAGTGGGGATGGGCGGCCAAGGCTCATTGATGCACGTGAGGAGTGAAGGCTGGACCGTGCGGTCTGATCAAACAGACAAGCTACTGTAGCTCAAATTGCTCAAGAAGTTAGTTCTGATAGAAAAGTGTCAGAATACACAGAGCATCACAGTTTGTTTTGTATGGGACTACAGAGCTGCAGACTAGTCAGGGTGCCAATGCTGACCCCTGTCCACCGCCGAAAGCGCCAACAGTGGACATGTGAGCATAAGAGCTGGAACATGAAGCAATAGAAGAAGGAGGCCTGGTCCGATGAATCATGTTTTACATCACGTGGATGCTAGGGTGCGTGTGCGTCACTTAACAGGGGAACACATGGCACCAGGATGCACTATAGGAAGAAGGCAAGCCAGCAGAGGCAGTTATTCATTTCACTTGTCTTAATGCTATGCTTGATCGAGTTATATTCATTTTATTTTATCTATTTTTTTATTTCCACTTATTTCAGTTAGTTGCTAATACAGAACCTTTTAATATTAATATTGTATTTTTTCAGCTTTATTTAAAAAACTAAAATATTTATACTGTAGTTATAGTATATAAAACTAAGTACAATATGCACTATAATAACCAAGTGCTGTATGCAAATGTTTCATATGCAAGTAATATCAAGTTGACCTACTACATTGAAATATGTGCAGTCTACAATCGGTCTCAATTATTTTTATTCAATTTGCCAAGTATCATATTTTGCAATAATTGCAAATAACATTATATGTTATATTTTTATCTGAATAAAATCATTATTTTATTTTAAAATACAAAAAGACTTAATTTCTGATGACTAGACCTTGCTCATTGAATTAAACATGCAAAATTGTCAGGCCAGTACTATTGTTTGAAACCTTAAGCAGTGCATATTTCATATTGATTCAAATTCACACATTATTTCTTTACATACACTGCAGTTAGAAGTGTAACGTCCCACACATTCTCAAGCACTGTTGTTTTCCCAGTGTTTCAGGAGTATCAGAAGAAAGCTGGACGGGACATTGAAGAGAGCATAAAGAGAGAGATGTCCGGATCCCTGGAGGATGCATTTCTGGCAATAGGTCAGTTGTGAGGATTGCAATATTTCAGTAATTTTTTTTTACATTTTCAGTTGCGCTGTTGGATATATAAAGCATCTGTTACCTTTGCAGTGAAAAGCTTGAAAAACAAGCCTGCATTTTTCGCTGAAAGACTTTACAAGTCAATGAAGGTAAATTTAAAACATCAATTGATCTAATATTTACACATGTTTGTTACAAAAGTCCTAATTTCTCTCGTTTTTCTGAACTCTTAGGGTTTAGGCACCACAGATAGCGTGCTGATCAGAATCATGGTGGCTCGCGCCGAGATCGATATGCTCGACATTAAAGCTGAGTTCCTAAAGATGTATGGAAAGACTCTTCACTCCTTTATAAAGGTGGGACACAGTTCTTTCCTGAGGACATTTGACTAAACAATATTCAAAAGATCTATCAATATCTATCTATCTATCTATCTATCTATCTATCTATCTATCTATCTATCTATCTATCTATCTATCTATCTATCTATCTATCTATCTATCTATCTATCTATCTATCTATCTATCTATCTATCTAGATTAATCTCGATTTAAAAAAAAAAATCTATGCCCACCTCTAATATAATCATCTATGCCCACATAATATATATATATATATATATATGTGTATATGTATATGTATATATGTTATGCAGCACAATTGTTTCCAACACTAATAGTAAATCATCATATTATAAAGATCACGTGACGGGGAATGATGCTGAAAATTCAGCTTTGATCACAGGAATAAATTATATTTTAAAGTATATTAAATTAGAAAACCATTATTTTAAATTGTAATAATATTTCACAATATTAGAGGGTTTTTTATTTTATTATGTATTATATATTTTTTCCCTTATATTATTTAAATGATTTATTTAGTATGTTAGTTTAATCTTCTTTTTTTTTTACTGTATTTCTCTAAACCTTTCTGCGGACCCTAGCGGTGAAACCCTGTTGTTTGTTTTCCAGGGCGACACATCGGGCGATTACCGTAAGATCCTGCTGGAGCTGTGCGGAGGGGAAAAGTAACACATCCAGCACGTTCATTAGTGTGAAACGCTCTCTCTCACACCAGGCTTAAGCATTTCAAACACATTCCTTGTTTGTAATTCCAATTAAAACCAAACAGTGACGTTTTAAATGGGATTTGTGATTATTTTTGGTTGTTTATTACCTTGCAGTTTATGGGAGCCCTTAATAGATTGGCACATCTTGGAGTTTGTCAAATAAATAAAAGGAGAAAAGAACAGCCCATTATTGACTATTGATCTTTTGTTGTCTCACTAAATTTTCTTTTTTAATCTCAGCACACTCATCAAGGTCCATTTGTTTAATTACTCCGAGGATAATTTGTTTAATGTACAACATCTATGTGTACTCGGCCCAATTATACTGATTGCTCATGGTTGCTTGCATAGGCATATGAGCTCTCATGAGACTCCATTTCTCTGTTTTTCTAGATTACAACTCACACAGAATACATGGCTCAATTTAATCAAGTGCAATTTATGAATCACATGAGGCTTGGTGTAGAATTATGGGGAAAATGACTGACGTAGCACAGTATATTTACACTTTTACCACTAAGTGGCACTGTGCACATATTCGTGTCATTAAATCACAAATGTAGATTGCTAGATCTTTTATTTTTAGATTTCCAATAAATGATCACTCAGAATATGTTAATTATCCAAAATCTTAATATTACATAATCAGTATTGTTTTATTGTAGGACATATTTAAGTACAGTTTTAAGCACAGGTATTTTCTTCCTCTAGTAATAAACACCAATTACTAAATACAAATTAAATCATTTTTCTTAATTTAGTAGTTTGGTAATTTAAAATAAAGTGAAAAATACAATTGAAATTATTAGTGTTAACTAAAACAAAAACATAAATTGTTACTTGAAATATAATAAACTTATTTTATTTCAAAAAAAATATTTAGTCTAACTTAATGAACTAAAATAACTAAAACTGAAATAATAAAAAAAAAACGATGTAGACATTAAAAATACATAAAAATGACAAAATCACACAACAAAATGACTAAAACTTGAACTAAAATTAAAATAAAAACCAAAAATATAAATGAAAATATGAATTAAAAAAACTATAATAGTATCTCAATTATACTAAAATAACACTGATTTGAATACTGTTTAAACGGGTGATGAATTGAGCAATCAACTTTCCACTGAGCTTTTGATATGTAAAAGGTCATGGTAATATAAGAATATCCTGTAAGTTTCAGAGCTGAAAACTTTGTTTAGTCAAAGAAAAGATTTTGTAGACACCAGGCCCCACCCACAGACTCATGGAGCTGTTCGGATTATGCTACCCAGCAGCAATAAACATGCCGGAGAGCTATTCCTGGTTGTGGAAGAACACGGTCACTGCATAAGCTTCCTTTGGATCATAATATTATAATATTTATAACTGAAATTCCCAGAAGCTGTCGCCACCTCAACATTGTAGCCTGACATGCTACTCATCTCAGAGACCTCTAAGCAGATCATTCTCCTGGAACTTACTGTACCCTGGGAGGACCGCATCGAGGAGGCCAATGAGAGGAAGAGGGCAAAATACGCTGAGCTAGTGGTGGAGTGCCGGAACAATGGGTGGCGAGCAAGGTGTGAGCCCATTGAGGTTGGATGTAGAGGGTTTGCTGGCCTGTCTCTCTGCTGGGCCTATAGCATCCTGGGCATCATAGGGGCCAGTAAGCGAAGCGCCATTAAGGAGGTCACAGAGTCAGCAGAAGTTGCCTCAAGGTGGCGGTGGATAAAGAGGAGAACCACGGGAATTCACTGCGGAATCATTTTTAAACAAGTCTCAGGTCGAGCTGGATTTGCAGACATATTGAGATTAAAACACAATGCCGTGTCTTCTATATAGAATGCGACAGGAATGGTGTAACACACTTATGTGAGTAAAACATCTTTTATATGTTATAGTAGTCCCAGGGCTATGTGTTTTCCAGACAGGCTACCAAAACGTAAGCCCATCGGCAGGCTGCTGAATCTCAAATAGTGAAATAATATTCCTTTCTTGATCTAGGCGCACGCGCACGTTTGTGCGTGTGTGTGTGTGTGTATAAGCACGGTTCACGCTTATATCCACCGATTAGGCGGGCCAAGCAATGCAAAAATAATATTCCAATCAATCGCAGGTGGATGAGAAATAAATCATTGTGTTTGTTTGATAAAGATGTTTACGGGCCCTGTGGTCGAGAGAATCTTTCCATATGCCGCTTTCAAAACAATCCCTCCCTCATCATGTGAACTGAACTGACAGGGGAGCTGAAGCTCATTAAGTATGAAAATATTATCCAAACTTAGCCGCGGACGTTTACTTCCAAGTCTCCAGTGGGCACGCCCATCAAAACCCAGCGTTCAGGAGAGAGCCTCAAAACCAGTGTAGAAAATAGCCTATTACTTATTAGTTATGATCTCTTTGAATGTAAAAAACACACAAACCTGAATGTAAAAACCAGTGCTCCTGTCTGCCTGCTGAAGCATTTGTAGCTCTGTACAGCTGCTTTTGAATCTCTATTTGATATATTTTCTTTGTTGTCTATACTGCTAAATATAGGCTAACTCATTCCATTTATTTTTTTAATATAGCCTATCAAGTTAAATTTGACATTGCTAGCTTTTAATCTAAATCACTACCACGCGTTAGCTTTTCACTAGCCTGGTAGCTTTCCAGGTAGTTTATCGAACAACTGGTAAGTTTTGGATTCATCAACAAATACAGAAAGCCATGTCTTCTTTTCCTGCCATTGTCACTTGCACAACATGCTACATGTTTTGCATATCTATCTCCATTGGCGAACAGGGCTTCACATATGATAAATGTAAGGAAATAATCAGGCTGACGAAAAAGATTTCAGAATTAGAGACGAGCATCCAGACTTTATGTGAGAGTAGTGAGAATGTAACAGCTTTAAATACTGATTTGGATGCGACTAGCTTAGGGAACTGTACATTGTTCAGTTCCGGCTGTAGCGCCCTTGTAGGAGGGCTGGCTGACATTGAGAAAAACACTCTTCCGTTCCAATTAGAACATCAAACATTCTCCCCACTCAGTGACGCACCCACTGAGGATCCTGTTGAAAGTGCCTTAGTAACTGGTGATTCTATTACAAGGAACGTGAAAATAGAGACATCAGCCACCACAGTCACAGGTTTACTGGGAGCCAGAGCGCCTGACATCAAAGCAAATTTAAAAGTGCTGGCTAAAGCTATTAAATTATTATTCATGTCGGCACTAATGATGTTCGACTTCGCCAGTCGGAGATCACTAAAATTAACATTAAAGAGGTGTGTAAACTCATAAGTACGATGTCAAAGGCAGTCTATTGCTCTGGACCTTAAAAGCAGTGATGAAATAGTTAGCAGATTATCATCACTAAATGTCAGGTTGTCTAAGTGGTGTCCGCAAAATAACATAGGGTTCATAGACAATTGGAAAAGTTTTTGGGGCAGACCTGACCTGTTGAAGACAGACAGCATTCATCCCTTCTGGCCTGGTGCTTCTCTTCTCTCTATAGTAATTTGGCACATAGTCTTAGAACTAAACCTTGACCCACTAGGGCCCAGGTCAGGACGCAGACAGACTGGCTTAACCAACCGTCTGCTAGCTGTCTCACGTCACAAGAATCTGATAAATCCTGGCACATTGCGACTCTTTTTACCTAGATATTATCACAGAGACTGTGTCTTTTCCCCGAATTAGTAAATACTGAAAACCATCAAAACCATTCAACAGTAAAAATAGAATTGATGTTCAACAATAAAACAACAGCTAAAATACAGATGAACAAATTATAAAGCTTGGATTGCTGAATATTTGATCCCTTTCTCCAAAACTACTTATTGTTAATGATATGATTACAGATCATAACCAAGATGTGCTGTGTTTGACAGAAACCTGGCTAAAACCTGATGACTATGTTACTTTAAATGATTCCACACCCCAAGATTATTGTTAAAGAGGTGAGAGGGCTTTTGTTATAGCAGATTGTCTGTCTGCAGATGTTTTTAGTTATTTTTTAGAAGGTATTTGTAGTAGCTAGGCTATTAGGGGAGACTGATTATGGTTGTAACAATTTTGACCTTTCTCTGTCTTAAAGTAGCCTACTTTTAAGCCAGTGTGTTCAAATTTAATTCAAACTAGTTACAATTGTCTTTAAATTTAAGAAACAACACTCCTGACATGAATAGAACGGTGTAGATCTCCATATTCGCAGAGCAGCCGCTGCGATCACAGCAACTCTGACAGAAAGCGCTCTCTCTATTGGCTAATGATAGCCCACAGCATAAATACATCTTTACTACGATGCGATTTTGCCAGGGTTTTGTATAGTTTTGTTGTCAATTTGCAAGAAAGTTTCTGAATATTTAAAAAAAATCCTGCTTTTTTATCATTCTAATCAGAGAACCAGAGTAAGCCAGAAAAATAAACTGTGTGTGTGTGTGTGTGTGTGTGTGTGTGTGTGTGTGTGTGTGTGTGTGTGTGTGTGTGTAACTGCGTGTAACTGCAGGCGGGGAACTTCCCCTAAGGCCAGAGTCCATCAGTGTCAAGCTAGTGCGCTGCCTGCAGCCGTCAAATCAAATACTCACCAGAATCAAAGAACACAGAGAAAATGATATGCCCCGCAAAACATTCAACATGTTCCCACGTCAGTTTTCTGTATAGAGCAATTACTGTCGGGAGCCTTATTAACATGGACAGCCTGACAAACCATCTGCCATTCTGTGATTCTTTTTTTTTTTTTTTGCATAAACCTATTTTTTCCATAAACTAACCTCTACTTAATAGTCTGTCAGAATGTTCAGCAGTAAATCGAACATCATGAAATGTTGTGAAACTTTGTCAGACTCTGCTTGAACTGCCAGAGGGCAGGAGCAAATGAATGATGGGTAATCTGTATGACAAACAGAACTGCATTTTAGCATGACTGTCCACAGAGACAGAGCGCATTTAGGCCACGCCCACACGGGGGGGGGGGGGGGGGGGCAATCCAACGCTCTCCATTGACTTTGTATTGCGTGAAGCGGTCGCCTTGTCTTTTCTTACTTATAGCCTAACACACACACACACAAAAAAAACAGAACAATGTCTAAAAGCTGATATGTGACAAGGTGTACAGCAAACAAGCTAAGAAACACACAGCTGAGTTTTTAAGCTGTCGACCCCCCCAAAAAACCGAGTGAGTCAAAAGTAGATAGATGCAGCTGTGAAGCTTCAGGAAGAATGGGTACATTTGGGGACCCTGACACTCAGTATGCCTACGTGTGCAGTAAACTATTTGTCACTGTTAAAGGGTTAGTTCACCCAAAAATAAAATTGATGTCATTAATGACTTACCCTAATGTCGTTCCACACCCGTAAGACCTTAGCCTAGAAATCTAGACGCACCATAGTGGCAGCAAATCTAATTTGCCCACGAGTGTCAGCTAGCAACTCTCAATACCCTTCTGAGCTGTAAACGGCAAGCTCTTGACGGGCCAATCACATCGTGTATAGAGTCGGTGGGCGGGGCTTAGCATAATGACGGCCAAGTTGCGCTTGCGTGCTTCTAGTAAACACAGAAACTGGCGAACGGCGGTCTTTCGAATCAGCTTTGACTGCGACTCTAGACTTGGAGTTAAGCTTTTCTCTGAGAAAAGGACAAAGAACGGCACTGAAGTCATTCTTAAAGGGTTACTTCAGCGATTAGCATATGGCTTTGTATCAGTAGAAACCCTGGAGTATATTCAAATGATTGTGCTTTCCCCCCTCATATCCCCCTGAGACAAGAGATTTATGCATTTTATTTCTGGAAAAATTCCTCCTATGATGCAAATTGACGATATTTGCATCATAGGAGGAATGCTTGGCCAGAGGCTAAAGACTACAGCCAGCAGAGGGAGCCATTTCCACATGTTTTGAATCCGCGCGGGGGATGGAGATCACACTCAGCTTGCAGGGAGAGCTCAGCTGGCAGCTACTAAACAGGCACTCATTTAAACGGAGATATGGTGAGCAATGTAAGTCTTTTAACTTCTCAAATTAATTTTTATGAAAGTTATGCTTGCAAAGGCATGAACTGAAACGCACCAGACTGAACTCGCGTTGTGAATGTATGCCACGATTGTAGTCGCGATTACCTCAGCTCTCATCACTCCTGCAGTCAGTGCTCAGTGCTGTGATACTCGCGCGGTGACTCACTCATTATATTGAACAGACACGTTCAGTTTTTAATTGTAGTGTCTTCTCTAACTCAGTCACAGTAATCAAGTTGGTGGGAATGGCCTCACAGGGCAGCGAAGCATTCTGGGAATTGTAGTCTTTCATCCCCATGGGACAAAAATACATTTTCTATCTTTTCTCAGTCTAGAAGGCACCAAATTCAAAAATAATTTCACATTTCTACTCCATTGATGACCCAGTTTAAATACAGATTCATCTTCCCAGCGCTGAAGTACCCCTTTAAAAAGGGAAGATGTGTTCGGAGTTTTGCCGACCGGATATGCCGAATGTTTAATCTATCAACGAGCTCCGTTTCACCTTCATTGCTCTGGTTGGTTGTAGCGCTATCCTATCACGTGCAGAGGGAGTTTGAAAGACAACCGTTTATCCCGCCCCTCGGATTGAGCCCTGCCAATGGTGAGTTTCCAGACCAAACATCTTGATGTGGCTCTGGCTTGTCAGGATAGTAAGATCTCCGTTCATCTTCAGAACACAGTTTAAGATATTTTATATTTTAGTCCCAGAGCATATGCAGTCTATGCACACTATACTGTCCATGTCCAGAAAGGGAATAAAAACATCATCAAAGTAGTCCATATGTGACATCAGATGGTTGATTAGAATCTCTTGAAGCATCGAAAATACATTTTGGTCCAAAAATATCAAAAACTATGAATTTATTCAGCATTGTCTTCTCTTCCGTGTTTCTCCAAAAAGATTCAAACGGTTATGAATCAGTGAATCGATCAATGCTTCAGGTCGCCAATGTCATGTGATTTCAAAAGTTTGGCAGTTTTACGCGATCCGAACTGCTGAAATCACATAACATTGGCGACCCGAATCATTGATCGATTCACACTGTTTGAATCTTTTTGGAGGAACGCGGAAGAGAAGACAATGCTGAATAAAATCATAGTTTTTGATAGGCTAAATTGCTGCCTTAATAGCAGCCCATTTCAGAGCGGTGATGAAATATTGCTCTTGTAAATACTTGCCATCATTTCAGTAATAAAAGTCTAGATCTTTAAAATGGATATAAACAGTGAATTTTGAAGTGATATTCTTGCAAACTCAGGATTCGGATGTCAATTAAATTACACACGACGTTGGTGTTTGTCAAAAAACAGTAGGTAATTCGGTCGGGGATGTTTAAGCGGATGGTGGGAGAAAAACTGACATTTTGCATTCAGACGGCAATAAAATCACTGACTAGCCCCTGTCAATGATGAAAACACCTTACAAAACACTGATTACTACGCAGACAAAACTAAGCAGAAACAACTGATAGAAGGTTGATACATGCAAATGTAAGATAAGGCATCCATCAACCAAACAGCATAGAGGTTAAAAAATGTGTAATACGGAACGAAATATCGGACCTATGAAGAGGAAACGACTGTAAAGGACTATCTGTGCTTTGATCATCATGCTGTATCCAATCCAGCTTGAACAAAAATGCCCATTTCTCAGCTTTTTGTTTAAAATATTACTTTTTAATGGAACTTACCTACATTCAAGTGTTGATAAAAAAGAGGCATGAAGCTATAAAATGTTTTTATAATAGAAAAACACAGTTTTTATAATAGGGGCACAGCCTAACACGGAGTTAGTTATAACATGTATGGTTTAAAACTTTCAACGCCAGGATGACGAAACTTTGTGTATTTACTAGTTGCCATATCAAAAAAATCTTTGGAAGATATTATTTATTTATATTTATTTAACCATAGCAAAAATTAAATGTCTTAAGTTTTTTTTTTTTTTTTTTTTTTGTGTGTGTGTTTTATTTAAAATAAGACAAATCTAATATTATTGTAATCTTATATCTGTTGTTTAACAGTTGCTCTAACCAGCAGAAGAAACGAGCCGTGGTTTAAATCCCAGTTGAGCAGGTGGAGTGTGTTGTAACACTGCATTACAATGAGCCCCTATTAGAAATATGTTATTATATTCCATACTTTTGTGAATTATTTTGAGAAACCATGAGAACAAGGTGAATAATGACAGAGAGTCAATGTTAAGAAATGATTCATTATTATTATGTTTTGAACTATGCTGTATAGCTGTATTTAGCAATGTGTTTGTTTTCAAACTCAATTTGTATATTTTTAATGATTCAAAAATGCCTTTACTTTATTTCAAAATAGTTAAGAATTTTATTATATTTTATACAAAATATTTTAGGTTGTATTATACTACAGTTAGTAGATATTTTTTGATTATATCAAGTGTTACAATGAGCAAATGTTACATGTTATAATGCACGGGCATCTTGTCACATTTTACTTCCATTCTTTCAGGGTACATCAAGAAAAAAAGTATACACTGTATTAATGAAACAAAACCACATACTTGTACGTGTGTATTTAATATGGGGGGGAAAATACGCTAAACCCAAAGATTTACACAAACTAACAAAGTCAAAAAGTGTTAGGTTGTGCCCCACTCTCCCCTACAGTTAAAGGTTTATTTCAAATATATAAAATAATATATAAATAGCGCTATACTTAAAGTGCAAAAATCAAATATAAACAGTAATGTTGTTCACTTAAAGAAAACTTAAAGTATGCAGTATAAAACTACTAAACAAATAGTTTACTGGGTCTAGTATACTTCAAAGTGTGCTTTCATAAACTAAACTAAATTTGCTACAAGTATCTTACTAGTAAACTTAGTATACCTACACAAGTTCACTTGTAGTATAGTTACAGTACAAATGAAAATCTCACTTGTAAATTAGTTGTGCACTCAGTTTACTAGGTGTAGGTATAAGTAAAAGTATACTTTATATACTAAAAAGTGTGCCAAATTTGTCCCAAGTACTGAAACAGTACACTTACAAGTATACTACAAGTACATAAAGTGTACTTAAAAAGAATGAATAAAATTAACTTAAGGGGAAGCAACACCGGAAACAAGGAACATTGAGGAACAAAATAGAGTAAAGATAAAATGTTGGCTGATTCAAGTCATAAAACAATAGGGTTATTACTAGGCTATAACAGAAATGCCTAATTGCTTTTATTGGCCTGATTATTTATCAACAATGACATTTGTGAGCACAATGTTCTCATTAGCGGTTCTTCTGCAAAGGCCGTAAGTTCTGACACAGGAAGATGACAGTACGATGCCAGCCACAAACCACACGTCCTGCATCCTTCTGAACAAAATGTTCACATAGGCGTGGGAAGGTGCGCGGCGTATGAGTGCACGATAATGGAAGATAAGAGTTCAAAAGCCGGGTAACTTCTCAACAAACTTTAATCAAGAGAAACAGTTCCTTTCTGGGTAAGCTTTACAAAGTTGCTTTATTACTTTATATCAGTAAGTTTCATTTCAACAGGAAATATTTGATATGTGCATGTAGCAGCAGGTTTGTTTTGGTAAATATGATGCATAAAAGATGTTAATAGCTGCAAATAGCTGTCAATATCAAGAAAATAACACACTAAAATAATTAAAATATGGCACAATTAATCCATTATGGGTCAGGAGGAGGTACGTGACCATCTCAATGACAAGAAGTCTGGATAATCTGGCCGAAATTGCTTTTTATTATTTTATAAAGCCATGAAGCTTTCCAAATCAGCCAATGTCATTTCAACATGTAAATATGTTTTTGTTGTTGACATAAGTACACAGCAGCAGCTGTTTTAGTGAAGTTATATTTTTTTCATTTATATAGGAAATTAGCAAATAGGAGGAAGTATGCGATCATACCAAATGACCAGTCTGGTTAAGCTGGCTTAAATTTCTTTATTTCTTTCATAAAATATAAACGATCAACATCGGCCTATTTCATTTAAGCACATATTTTGCAGCTTTGTTTTTGTGACCGCATACTGCATAAAATGCAAAGTAGTGCATTAACAATAAAACGACATCAGCTACAATGAAAATAGCAGTAAATATCAAGAAAATAATACAATAAAATGTCAAACATATCGCATAAATAATGCATTATGGTGGATGTGGTCATCTCAAATGACAAGAAGTCTGGGTAAATCATACTTACTTTATAAATGAATCAAACTTCCCACGCCGGTTTAATTTCAGCACATACAAACATTGACATATTTATATGCAGCCACGGCTGTGTTATATTACATACACTTCAGAGTACCAGATGAAAAATATTATGAAACAAATAATGCATTTTAGGTCAGAAAGGAGGGTCAAGAAGTGACATTAAAACGTCTCTCAAAGCTATATGTTAACAGTTCTCCTACCCAGTGAATGCTCCTCCTCCCAGTGCATGAAGACAAATAGTCTTGCCCAGCTGACTTACAGTCTGTGAGTTTCCATGCAGTTGTCTCATGTTTGTAAATCCTATGAACTTTCGAAAATGAGCGAGCTAGTGATATCTCCAGCTTGTTTGTGTAAATGTTCCATCTTTGTTCTTAAAATCACCTGGAATCTGTTTCTTTCAGGACATTGACCAAACACGCAAAGGACAAGTCTATTTTTGTTTTTGTGTTTTGGGACTGACTGTGTTTTTTTTTTCACTGAAAGCTTCATCTCAAGATGACCACCAACATCTCCAACGATGCAACCCCCTTGCTTGTTCTTCCTCTGACGCTGGTCATCTTCTTCACGGTGATGGGGAACCTGCTGGTCATCCTGGCCATTGCTCGCACCCCTCAGCTCCACACAACCACCAACGTCTTTATCCTCTCCATGGCCTTTGCGGATCTCATCATGGGCTGTGTGGTCCAGCCCTTGGGAGTCAGCATGGTGGTGACCGAGAAATGGCTGTTGGGCAACGCGGTTTGCGACCTGTGGACGTCCGTGGATATTCTTTGCGTCACGGCCAGCATCGAGACGTTGTGCGTCATTGCCGTCGAGCGTTACGTCGCGGTCACGAGACCCCTCAAGCATCAGGTCCTCCTTAGCAAGCGCAGAGCCGGCTACATCGTATGCATGGTGTGGATGGTGTCGTCCCTAGTTTCCTTCGTGCCAATTATGAACCATTATTATCATGCGAATGACACCGATGCGCAAGAATGTTACAATGACACAGAGTGTTGTTATTTCCATACTAACCAGACCTATGCCATCTTCTCCTCCGTGGTGTCCTTCTACGTGCCCCTCGTTGTTATGGTGTTTGTGTACGGGAAGGTGTTTGCCATCGCGACCAAACAGCTGAAACTCATCGATAAGGACAGACTGCGCTTTCCGAGCACATGCATGGAAGATTCTTGTGAAGTAACAGTTTCTGTAGGCAAAACACCTCGTAGTTATTGGCGGAGGTCAACGAGGCATGACGTAAAAGAGCACAAGGCGCTCAAGACACTGGGGATTATTATGGGCACATTCATTTTGTGTTGGCTGCCCTTCTTCTTCTTCAATATATTCAATGCTTTTAATCCCGAGGTGCTGTCACGGTCCATGCTACTGCTGTTGAACTGGCTCGGCTACGCCAATTCAGGCCTGAACCCAGTCATCTACTGCCACAGTCCCGAATACCGTACGGCCTTCCTGAATCTCCTAGGGTACAAAAAACTCAAGAGGATAAATCAGGAGTCCATGCACAAACGTCTTCAGAGCCTCACCTCGTGCATCCAAAGCAACAGCTCTGTAAGGATGGATTGCTTACGTCTTAAAGATCCAACCCCAGAGGGTGGGAACATATGTTCTGACACGTGTACAGTTCTTCAAGTACAAGAGGTAGAAACTCAGCCTCTCAATGATTGAAATGGGGCACGCATCAACGTAAGAGAGAGGTAAGTGCGGAAAAATTCAGAGTATCAAATGTCAATGATGCCTCAAACCGTGCAAGATGGTGAGGTGGGGTGTGCAATAACTTATCTAAATGGTTGGATCTTCACCTTGAGGATGATCAAATGGCTAAAAAAAAATCTCATTAACATTGAAAACTCTAAGAATGCCTACCAACTGCATAACAGCATGCTAAAACTACACCTTAGAAACTATATACCAATGCTGTTATATAAAAACGTGATGTTAAAAATAAATGTATAAATACTGATGTCATTTATATTTGTATTGCACTTGAAGCCAGAAGCAATGATTAAAATATGATCTGGAAAATATTAAAACTATAATATAAAAAATATAAAAATAATTTGCAATAATTTCCCACAAGAATTACTGATTCTGAAATGAAGAGAGCCAAAATTAAATGAAGAAAAGTTGAGAAATGTTCTGCTTGAGAGGAATTATCAGTTAAAGGGTTGGTTCACCCAAAAATGTAAATTAGCCCATGATTTACTCACCCTCAAGTTATCCTAGATGTACATGACATTCTTCTTTCAGGCCATAGACCGTTAAAAAATATGGACGACTCGACATCATCCGTTTCCGCTTGCCAGATTTGAAGCTTTCAGGCGGCCTGCACGGCGCTGACATCTTGGGACCGGAGCTGCGCAGTAGAGCGCAGGAAGTAAGCAGGAAGTAAAGCTACGATATCAAAAGCCCGCCCACACTCTCGCAGATGCAGAACAATTAATTATGTTATGGAATATGTAGAAATTAAAGCTAAAGCTCCAATCTGCTCCCAAAAAGTCTGAAAAAATCCGTTAGTGCCTTAGTGACAACTTCACTCAGAGAAGCCGTCAGTCTCAGCTGTCAATCATGACGTCACACACCCCGTTTTTATAGGATCAGATAACTAAAACTAAACTTATTTTAAAAACGAACACTTGTAATGAAATCATTGTGATGATAACTGCCTTCAATGACATAAAATATATTTGAGGAAAAAATATTTGAGGTGTAATTTTATTGTTTAGTTTGCCTCGCGTCCATTAGAAAACACAGAGGGGTGGCTATACTGGGACCGGTCACCGGGGGGCGATCGAGGTGCGAAAGCTTCAGTATCTGAGACGGGTGCTGCAGGCTTGTTTCAGGCGCACAAAACTAAAATAACTAACTTCCGGCGGATAGCCGTACACAATTCGACTTATGGCAAAAGAGTAACCCCTGACACGATGCATAGAAGCATCGCAAGCTTTGACGCCTCTCTCAGATAGGGCTGGGTAACAAACTCAAGCCCCTCTTCTTTTATATAAAAATCCTACGTTATATCTTTTTAAAAATTCTCATTTTAGTTCTCACTTCTTTTATAGTTTTGTTTTGCACTATCCTCTGCACTTCTGTGTTCTTCAATACCCATGCGTCAAGGGTCAGGGGTTACTCTTTTGCTTTAAGTCGAATTGCGTGCGACATTCTGACAGAAGTAAATAAATAAAATTATAAATCAATTTAATAAATGATGCTTAATTACAAGTAACTAACCTTAAGCCAAACCCTAACTGTAACTACATGTAGTTCATTTATATTATTCAGTACGTATTTGCTATGTAACAACGTCCCCTAAAAAGAAAGTGTGACTGAATGAACTCTAACAATCAGAGTTATCTTTGAGAAAGCCACATATGAGACACTCCCACGCCTACCATTTCCATGTGGGTGGTGAATGTGGTTTGTCAACTTAGCATTTTCACATTCATTAAAATAAAATTCAGTGTTTCAGTGGACTTCCTATTTGATGAATAGCATGCACCAACAAAAGCAACACAAAAAAAATACCTCTGACTCAAGCACATACAATAAATGTACTGATGAGCTTAAAGATATTATGGCCGTCGGAGCCGAATGGCCTCGTGGGCAGTGCTCTGACATGTAGCATAGTTGCACTTGGAGGCTTGGAGACCTTTTTGTCAAATCCTGCCCCTCTCTCCCACTTCGCTTCCCTTCAGTTCTCTTCTAGCATATCTCACTAAAGGCAAAAACACCAAAAAATGGTTACATTCAATCCAATTTGACATGAGCAACAAAGAAGATAAAATAAGCTGACAAAAAACAAAAACAAAAACTTTTCTGTGGCAATGCTTCTCAAAATTTAACATGGTCACAGCATGCCACATCATTTCCATGTACTATTGTCCTGGATCTGGAGTACGACAATGCTGATTACACAAATTAGGACATCAATCTACATCCTCCTCTCCAACAGAAAGCCAGAGGAGCAAGCTTGTCACCTAACAACAGTACTGGATCAAGCTAAGATCCCACTGTGCATTGTAATCCAATCTTGATAGGTGTGAAGAGCAAGATTAAACCTCTTATCCTTTTCCTCAAATCCTCTAAAAACCTCCTCTGGGGTGATATCAGACCCTCAAAACAAAACTGATTAGAACACAATTTCTCAAGTGGCTGAAATGAGTTGGCAGAGACATTCTGAAGTGTGCGCTGTGTGCATCTGTGTACCGTGTGTGTGTGTGTGTGTGTGTGTGTGTGTGTGTGTGTGTGTATAAATACTTAGGAATACCCTTTGATCTTAATAGTTAATTACCTAATTAATGTGAGATAACAACAGGAGACTAGAGCAAAAGGTGTTGTATGATGCTGGAGAGGCATTGGGCCCTAGTATACACCCGGATCAATGTGATGCCAGGCAAGTGTTTTTTGGCTAGTTTCATCCCGATGCTGTTATCATTTTCATGTCCAGTGCCGTGTTGTTTACATAGCAAATACACTAAAGCCCATCTGTTCGCTCATGGGCGTGCTGGTCTGAAAACGAGATGTGTTCCGGCGCATTGCTGGCGTATTGCTATTTTGAGGAAACTAAAAAAAACAGCGCCATTGACCAACAAAAAACAAGTCAATAGCGCAATATTTTTTGTGTTATTATTTAAAGCGTTAGTAATATGCGCTTATCAATGGGGCTCCGAATAGGGCTTTAGCCAACTCCTTCACCACTAACGGAGCGAGCTGGAAAATTAAACTTTTCCCGAATTCACCCTGTTGGGGAGGAGGGCCACCAACAAACCCCAGCAAAGATTGTTCTTGCTCCGGCTTTAACCTCTGGATATTCGGCAGGGGTGCCAAAACGTAATGAATGGTTTCGTTCGCATCTTTCTCCGCCGCCATTACTGAACTACAACTCAAACTAGCGCACGGCATCAATGTCATCCTTCTCAGACACTCCCTCTGTTCGCTGATTGGACCGGTAAAAATTTGTTCGTAGAAAACCTAAGAATACACCTCAGTCCCAGACGTAGTAATGAAGGAAAATGAAAATTGAGCGGAAGTACGTAGGAGGGCAGAGCCAGCCTATAAACAACCCAAACCAAACCAACGTTTTCAACTAATGTTTCAACGAAAATATTGTACCCGACCCGCATTTTTTCAAAGTAGTAAATGCTTATCGTAGCGCCAACGTATTACTTTATTTTGTTTCATTTTCTTAACATTAAGAAATTGTTCGTGCGTCTCTCCCCCGACTTTCCCAACAAATCCTGAACCCTCTCAGAAAATATATAAAACTGACATTACTGAGCTATATGTGTTTAAAAGTAGCCTTAATTAAAATGGTACAATGGCGTTGCTCAGTTCAATGTGTTGGGAAATTTGCATATAGGGGGTTTTGTCCCGCATCAGGAAAGGAGTTAAAAGACTATAAGGTGACGTTGGTGGCCTAAA
Source organism: Pseudorasbora parva (assembly GCF_024679245.1). Lineage (NCBI taxonomy): Eukaryota > Metazoa > Chordata > Actinopteri > Cypriniformes > Gobionidae > Pseudorasbora > Pseudorasbora parva. Next base: position 30,397,040 of record NC_090194.1, read on the forward strand.
ACAGAAGATTAGCCGACTTATTTTTAGCTTATCTCGCGCTCTGTAGAAATAATATTGAATCAACGGTCCCTGTCTTGAGACTTGAGACTCCTGCGGAGCTGAATGTGAGCTCATTGGCTGCACTTGATGTTGAAACGCAGACGATCCTCCTTGCCAATGTATTTCATAGTATTTCAATTGTGTCTAGTACTAGCTATATAAATTACAAAGGTTTAATTGGCATCTTTATTTCAAACGACCCAACCAACCGCAACCTGAATATCAATAAAAATATTTTTGGATGACTCGTAACCCCGGTTGACCGCAGGCACCCGCACATTTTGGATTAACCCACGTATCACTGGCGCCTATAGACAGGTACACTCTGCTTATTACAAACACATACACACAGAAATGCGCAGCAGCACACAAACATGCCAAATATTTAAAATAAAAGGAATCCTCTTTGAAGAAGCGTTCAGTCTTTCCACTCACAAAATCCATCTATGCAAACCGCCCACTCCAAGTGAGACTCGAACCTGGGTCCGCCGGCAAGAGAGTCGGACGCTCTAACAAGGAGGCTAAAGACTGCAACCTCCAGCATCAGTCGCTAGAGCGTTTCGAGATCAGAGGAGGGAGGTTTACTCGCACAGAAACTACTAGCTGGCCTCCGTTACACTCAACCCCCTAAACCTCACTCCCAACCAGCACCAATGTAACTCCTCCTGTTTGATCTGCCAGCTCCAAGCGAGACTCGAACCCTGGTCCACCGGCATGAGAGTCGGGCGCTCTAACAAGAAGGCTAAAGGCCTGCGTCAGTCATTAGAGCATCTCTTGAGATCAGAGTGAGGTTAACTCGCACAGCAACAACTACCTAGCCTCCATTACAAATGCAACTGGCTTTTAAAGGGAATGGGAGATGAGACTCGGATTGGTTTATTGCACATTACGCCCAAAACACACCCGTGACTCATTGAGAGATTAGTTTAAACCATTTTGGGCCATGCGCCTGGCACGTAGAGCATTTTTTCCATAGGTTAACTAGCCAAAGTGGATTCGGACATGCCCTAAGTGCACCTGCACACATCAGACCATGAGCGTAGATTGTTAAAATAGGGCCCTTTGAGTTCAAGATTATGGTGTTGTATGTTGTATTTGTGCATCTAAGCTTTTGCCCAAAATTTTTTTAACAAGATTTCTAACTTTACTGAGGAAAAACGAGAGTATCGATTACTTAAAATAAAGATGTTAAACAATCATTTAAAATCTGGTCGGTAAAGCTTTGTGTTTCCTATATGCAACAGACATTGTGCGAACTGTGATGCCTGATTAGCAAGCAAATGACTCTCGTGAAGCGATTCTTTTAAGATTCACGCCAGCGGACGCCAAGCACCAAGCGTACTTTACTATATTACAACAAAATCCTAATCTAATCATGACAAACTATATCGTTGGATCTAAAGTCTAAGACTCATAAATACATATTTTACCACTGTTTTTTTGTTACAAATTATGTAGGAACAGTAATAGATTAATTTATGACAAGAGTGAACCTCAAAAAATCTGTCTCAAGAATCCAGTGCACACACTTTTAATCATTGAAACTTTGGTTTTCATGCTAAAGGTTCATTATAAAACATATATTCTAGTATTTATCCATGTGTGTGTGTGTGTGTTGTCCTCTAAAAAGTAACAAATAGGAATTTAGCAGATATTTTAAATTGATTAAAAGTGACATTGATATTTTTACTAATCATTTCTATTTTAAATAATCTGTTTGTGTGAATTGAAAATAACTTTTTTAGAAAACAAGCCAAACAAGCAAATCCAGCAAATCACTTGGAGAAGGAATATCACTCCAACAAACTATTTTTGGACATCATTGTCTGTAGTCAGTTTCAAACAATGAAATATTTAGGCTTTGGGAATGAGCAATATAGTTTTAGCAAGTACTACTAATAAATGATTCATATACAGCAATTGAAGTTCTAAGTTATCTGTACAGTACAGACAGCAGAATCTGGCACACAGACTATAATATTTCTTGTCTGGATCCTAATGACGGTTCAGTTTGTGGTTGTTTTAATCAACAACATAAATCTTATGCCACAGGGAATTAGACACGTAAATCACATGTACTTGTGCTGATTGAAAAGTACACTTTGAGACCCTGCAGAAACAAACACATCTGAGAAACATTTCAGCATAATCCCTCTGATTTCACCAAAGACGTGTGTTAATCAAAAAATACATATTGTGCGTAAACAAAGCACTTATAAGTACCAGGGCACACAGAAACACACACTAGCTGTCTGTTCTCTTCCAGATCACATGTCTAATGATTTCCTAATTGTTTTCCTCCCACAGGGACATTGACGATGGGAAACAGATCCTATGCTTTCCGAGGAGGATCAACTGTACTCTAACGTCATTCAAGTGGACCACGACTGCATTACATTCGCACCATCTCCAAAGCCTAAATAGAAATAGATAGCAAAGAGTAGCAAAGCAGAAAAAATATATATTGAGAACAAACCGTGACTTAAAAAATTATCACACAGAGACTAGTTTTTGAAGTCCTAAAATGACATCTCTTTACTTTATAAACCATCCGGAAAAAAATGGTGTGTGGACAAAATTTGCCTCCCTTTTTCCAGTTCAATTGGCACCCAGAGATGAATTTAAAGGAATAGTGATAAGGGTCCAAAACATGATTAAATAAATTCGAGAGTTGCTTTCCGATTGGTTGGGAACATTATTAGGAACAGAATTATGCTGCCTTCAATCTATCAGAAATGTCCTACTTCCCACTTCTGAAGTTATTACAAGCTCTTCGCATACAAGTGCTTGTATATTGTGTAACTGGAGGTCAATGTGGACAAGGATGTAGAAGTATAAATGAAAATCGACTCATAGCCCAAGGCTACGGTCTGACTCAGAAGCATAAATCAGCCTTATGAAGGATTTTTGCATTAAAATATCCCAAAACCACCAGGCCAGTTTTATATATTTTGTTCAGTTGAGTTCTTACAATATCCCAAATGTTTCCATCTATTTGAAAATTGTGAGAAGATTGCTATTTTAACCAATGAACCGGGATGCCCGAGGGAGTCGCCTGTTAATTGTGTCATATGCGTTTGCGACGACCAATCAAATCAAAGAATGTGAGGCTTACTGTTCACAGAAGACGAGTGCAAATTCAGTCCCTTTCAAGCTTACGCTTTAGTTTTTGCAGTGAAAGAGTGCGTGGTAAGGTGTCATAAGATATTCATCCACCCCACCCCATGGTTACGGCCTTGTTTTGTGGAATAAACTAGTAAAGAATAAAGATTGATCTCATGAAATGGCGTACGACATGCCAATTCGTATGTCATTTTGGCATGCTATCAAGACGCATAATCGGTTTTTAGCGTGTTTATCAACGCCATTTCATTCTATCCCCTACACTGCCCCTACCCCTAAAACTACCCATCACACACACACATACACAGCCCCTAAACCTATCACACACACATTCTGCATTTTTACATTTTCACAAAAAGATATTTTAGTATGTTTATAAATCCATTTACCTTGTACACACACACACACCCACACATATTCAGACACATTTTGATTGCGTATCTCAAACTCTTCACTAAATCTACCCATTTGTGTATTATAAAAAACAGGATAACAGGCAGATACAACTGCAGGCACAATTTATTCAGAAAGTACAAATACTCCAAGTGTTCCGAGGGCACACGATTGATTTGTGTGAAGAAAATCCCCAAAAGCGATCAGAACGTTGAGTCCATCCACCAAAGATTAATAATACATTTCAAATATATCCGCCAGAAGAGACGTCAGATCAGCTTTGACAGCATTGGCTAAGTGCGTGTGTGTTCTGTTCGCAAAGGAGCGCGATCATCATTTCAACGACTAAAACATTAAGATTAACTATGTTCTACACATGAAGACATCGTATGACTTTAGAAGACTTGGAATGCAACACGAGTTAATACTTTTATACTGTTTTGTTATGTGTTTTATATTGTTGAGAGTGGGTAGGTTTAGGAGTGGAGTTAGTTGTTCCAAAATATAAAATTAGGCTATACATATATTAATTCTATGAGATCAAGTTGGCAGAATCACTTGGCGTAGACATACGCGCGGAGATGATGGTTTGTTCAGGCGTAGATATACAGTCCCTGACAAAAGTCTTGTCGCTTGTGTACAAATTGACCTAAAGTGCCGCTGAAATATATTTCTAATCAAGATATTTTTACAAGAAATGGCTCATTTTAATCCCACCAGCTTTTGTGATAATGTTTCAGTGAAAAACTAAACTTTCAAAAAGTATTCTAATATTCACAGCTTGGTAAAGCCCATTGAGTCAATTTTTGTAAAGACAGAAGTGTTGTCACCTTGTCATATGAGCTTCACCTGTGACTAATAATGGATCAATTGGGTCTCAAGTGTGTAAAAAAAGAACCCCAGTACGCTAGACCTGCACATCAACTGCAACTAGACCTCTGCAAACATGCCTAAGATTCACCCTGAGACTAAATTTTGTTTATCAAGAGGCTGAAGACCAGATCCACTGCTGATGTGGCAGACACCTTCAATGTGTCTCAGCGTCAAGTACAGAGGATAAAAAAAAGATTTGAAGAGACTGGAGACGTTTTTGACAAGCCCAGGTCAAACAGACCCCGCAAGACAACTGCTCGAGAGGACCGTTTGTTGGCTCGAAAATCCAAGGCCAGCCCATTTTTCACTGCAGCAGAGCTCCACGAGACCCAGTCACCTGAAGTCCCTGTGTCAACCAGAACAGTTTGTCGGATTCTGTCTCGAAATGGCCTCCATGGTCGAATAAGTGCCCAGAAGCCAGCACTAAACAAAAGACAATTGAAAAACCGTGTGGCATTTGCCTAGGCCCACAGCCTGCTAAAAGGATGGACGCTGGAAAAGTGGCAGAAGGTGGATTTTTCAGATGAATTACACCACAGTCGCCGCAAATATTGCAGGAGACCTACTGAAGCCTGAATGGATCCGAGATTCACCCGGAAAACAGTGAAGTTTGGTGGCGGAAAAATCATGGTCTGGGGTTACATCCAGTATGGGGGTGTGCGAGAGATCTGCAGGGTGGAAGGGAACATCAATAGTCTAAAATACCAAGAAATCTTAGCTACCTCTTATATTCCCAACCATAAAAGAGGCCAAATTCTGCAGCAGGACGGTGCTCCATCGCATACTTCCATATCCACATCCAAGTTCCTCAAGGCGAAGAAGATCAAGATGCTCCAGGATTGGCCAGCCCAGTCACCAGACATGAACATCATTGAGCATATGTTGGGTAGGATGAAAGAGGACGCATGGAAGACGAAACCAAAGAATATTGATGAACTCTGGGAGGCATGCAAGACTGCTTTCTTAGCTATTCCTGATGACTTCATCAATAAATTGTATGAATCCTTGCCAAACCGCATGGATGCAGTCCTTCAAGCTCATGGAAGTCATACAAGATATTAAATTTGGATCTCACAGCGCCACAACTTAATTTGCTGACATATTTTTGTATTTGCAGTAAATTTGTTACATTTCTGTATAGGCGACAAAACTTTTGTCTTGCCAAAATTTGACCTTTCTGTCTTGATTAAATGATAAATATTTCTTCTGTGAACATTATTTATTTCAGTGCATTAAACATCATTTGGGAGGGTTTTAGCTTTTCATATGAGCTATTTCTAACACCAATTGATTAATTAAACGTCAGTTTAATATCAGGTATTTCTACAAAATAGATAAGCGACAAGACCTTTGTCAGGGACTGTACATGCGGAATCACACGGCGTAAACATACACGCGGATAGCTCAAAATGCGTACAGATAACACGTTACTTGGCTTTAGAAAGTGGCGTGTATGTTTACGCAAAGTCATAATGTCATGTTGCAGAATAACAGTCGCAGCAGCTATCTTATCTTTATCCACTCCTATTATATATATATCCTATTCGTCAGTCTCCCGACGATGGCACTGTGAGTAACCAGCTGAATGGGAACTCGCATTTATGATCATTCCAATAGCATGTGAAGGCAGCATTAGCACATGCACGTGCACGTGCTGTTCTTTGATAGTGCCATATTGTTAGTTCGGATAGTTACCTTATCATTGCAAAAAGCTCCAGAAATGGTGAAGACTTTAAAACAGTCTGCTAAAGAAAACATTTCTAACCTCAGCGGAAAAGGGAGCATCAGAAAAGGATGTTTGGAAAGTATTCTTTTTCTACAGAAGTAGATGGAATATTCCTTGCAACAAATCGCCAGAACAACTGGCTAAAAACCGACAAATAATTCAAATTGAAAAAATCCAAATTACAGTTTCATAGCTCGAAGGAAATATGTATGGTAATTTTTTCATCAGCATTAATTTTGGACCCTACACACACTCTGGAGTGGATCAGATTGACATTTCGCTGGCTGTTTCGTGCCACACGTCTGAGCATCTGTTAGATTTCAACGTTTCAGCACCATGTTAACAGCCCAGATTAATGCAGTGCCAAAGATTCTAGCTTATGAATATGCAACCACGGCCAGACCAATCACGAGAACAGTTGCTTGTCTGAGCATTTGTTTTAGCGTTTTGATCAAATTTGAATGCATGTTGGCATCAGTGTGGTTGGTGGTGTGTTGTGGACAAACTCTGATTCATCTTCTGATCAGAGCACTGAGTGGCCTATACTTGCTTCTTTGATCCTGACTGCCAGTGACTTTCATCCTCACTAAAAAACCTTTGACAGAAAATTGAAACAGAATGAATAAATGCATGCACTTTGTAATTTATGTACAGAAATGTACCTATGCTAAAAGTCTTCAAAGTGGAGTGTTTGTCATGGAGCAATAAGTGAAAATATTTGATTTTCGAATGACTACATCATAGGCTGTTTCTTCATTTTTTTATCAATTCAAATCACCGGCATCACTAGGGAAATGAGTCATTTTAATCGGTCCGCTCTCTCTGCTTGCCATTGTCACATCTTGTGGAAAACATCAAAGACAGGGCCGGCGTTTGCTATAGGCGAGCTAGGCGGTCGCCTAGGGCGACAATTGTGTTAGGGGCGCGAGCGCGCTCTAGTGCCGCCCATTACTTCCCATTAAGCATATAATCGGAACAAGCGAAATACAACATAATGTTCATGAAACATGATCATCATAGGGCGCCCCCTCAGCCACACGTTTAATTACTTATCAACCTGATTATTGGATTGAATTGATGGTGATTATTGATTATTAGTTCAGGCGTTAGGTCAGGCAAGTGCTCATCTTGCGCGTTCATCAAAAATGAGGCGTCTAAACCCCGCGGATGCACAGGGACGGAAAAAGAGAAAAAGAGAAAGGAAGAAAATCGAAAGAAAGCCCAGTATAGAGGTTAGTCTTCTTATCTCAGCCAATAAGTTGTCAAACAAATCAAAAAATTACTTAGTATCAATCTTATCAACTAATATTTATTTTATAAATATTATTAATATTGTCACTAAGCTATCACTTGCTAGTTTTCTACATAATTACTATACGTATTGCAAACATAACTTCACTGACAATAATCTACAATAACCTACATGGATGTCATTTAAATATCAAAAGTCCAGTTCGTTATGAATATGGATAACGTATGCACGTTAGTTATAAAAAGTACAAACGCTCTCTACGTGGGCGTCGGAAGGAAATAAATACGGCCTCTCGTTTTTTTTTTTTACTGGAGCAGTCTAACGATAGATGCCATATTATTTACATTAAACACAAATATGCTGTGTTCACTAAATTCTTTACAGTGGCTGTAGTGTAGTGGTAAGACGCATGGCATCAAGATTTGATGCCGATCAATTAGAGGTTCGATCCTGCCTTTTACCACACTCGCTCTATTCCCCTTTCCCACATATCAGATCGGAAAGGCATTTATTTTCAATAAAAAGTGAGAAAATGTTTGAAAAGTGGAAATAAAGCATCGAACGTGTTTAATAATAAGTGCTTCTCGGTTAGGGGTAGGCCTAGGAAAACAGACATGTGCTGAATTAGAGACGATAAAAGTGAGTGGGGTGGAGGGGTGGGGGGCGCAAAACTCCATCTCGCCTAGGGCAACCAAAGAGCTAGAGCCGGCCCTGATCAAAGACATAAGTTTGATAAAGCTCAACTCCACAACTATTCAAAAAGTGGAAGAATTGTAATTAACTGCAATCTCACAAAAGGTCAGAACATCATATGCAGCTTCTGCACCAGCTGTTGTTCTGACGCATCGGTCTGAAATGAGCATCCTGGGGTTTATGTCAAAATGAGAAGCAAAAATTTGAAGACGAATGCAAGCATGATCCCACTGACAATCAATATGAGGACCTTAAATATTTATATATTAAAGAATGTTTTTGCTGCATGATAATTTTTGGCTTCCGGGTGTTCATGCACAGCCAGCTAGTATGCTAATGCTATTTATAAGCAAACACCTGGAGGAACACAGAATTTGATATCCGTTAAGTCTGAAATGGCACAATATTCATTTTATTTTTGAAGTAGGCTATGTATACTGTTTGTAACATATCCCTCAATGTGTGCATTATATGACTTTCTATTTTACGTGTTATGAATGAAGTAAAGTCAGCCATGGTTTTCAACATCTTTTACTTAACTTATTATTTGATGAATTGATTTTACTTTTGCTGTATTTATAAAATAATAATAATAAATTTAAGGATTTAAAATAACTACACAGTGTACAACATTTTGTGTATTTTTTACATTCTTTTGTTTTAATTATTGTTAGTATTATTGATCAGGCTTAACATTATATCCTAACATTGTGTTGGTCCCCCTTTTGCTGTCAAAACACCAAAGCAGCCCTAAACCCTCGAGGCATGGACTCCACCAGACCCCTGAAGGTGGACTGTGGTATCTGGCATCAAGATGTTAGCAGCAGACCCTTTAAGTCCTATAAGCTGAGAGGCTGCAACATTGGTCTGCAAAAACTGTAAGGTAGGTGGTACATGTCAAAGTAACATCCACATGGATGTCAAGACCCAAGGTTTGACTTGCAGTCTGCATGGGCACCCTGACTGGTCTGCGGCCATGAAGCCCCATACGCATCAAAATGCGATGCTCTGTGTATTCTGACACGATGGCCGAGTTGCGTTTGCGTGCTTCTAGTAAACACAGAAACTGGCGAACGGCGGTCTTTCGAATCAGCTTTGACTGCGACTCTGGAAGACTTGGAGTTAAGCTTTTCTCTGACAAAAGAACAAAGAACGGCACTGAAGTCATTCTTAAAAAGGGAAGATGTTTTCGGAGTTTAGCCGACCGGATATGCAAATGTTTAATCTATCAACAAGCTCTGTTTCACCTTCGTTGCTCTGGTTGGTGTAGCGCTATCCTATCGCGTGCAGAGGGAGTTTGAAGACAACCGTTTATCCCGCCCCTCAGATTGAGCCCTGTCAATGATGAGTTTCCAGACCAAACATCTTGATGTGGGTCTGGCTTGTCAGGGTAACTTAATAGGGGTTTGTTTTGTCAACTTAACATTGTACACCACAGGAAACACGCACGCGCGCCCTCGGATCAGTCGGACGTAGTGGTGTACAAGAGGTAAAAACGATATAAATACTGTTCGTTTTCTCTCACAAACCGCTCGTTTGGTGTCTTAGGCCATCAGTGTGTACTTACGATGGGGGATTGTTTAATTGGGACTTCTGTGTATGCTCTTTGAGGTGGTGACCATAGACCCGCATTATGTGAGGCACAGACAAGAACGGTTTGACCTAAAATGATCAAAATTGAAACTACTGGGGAAACAAACACTCCTACATCTCGGATGCCCATGAGGTAAGCTAAAACATATCAAAACATATAAAACATATCATATCTAAAACATATCAGAATTCCTGCCCTCAATTAAATTCAAGGGATACTTCACCGCTTTTTCATATTAAACTATGTTATTCCCTTAACTAAAACGAGTTGATACATACCTCTCTCGTCTGAATGTGTGTACTTAATCTCTCTGACGCGCGGTGACGATATGATAGCATTTAGCTTAGCCCACTAAGCCCAGTTCATTCACTATGGAACCAAACAGAGATCAAGTTAGAAGTACCAAACACCTCCACATCTTCCCTTTAAATATAGTTACACCAATAGTTGAACGATCAAGTGTGATGAAAATAAAACATAAAATAAGACATGGCGCTTTTCTAAGTGGATTAAAAAGGAGAACTATAATGTATGGCGGAATAGCACTTCTGAGAGTACTTCAGCTCGGCGCAGTAAAAAGTCCCGGCTGAAACATCCTCCCTCACATCTCCCCCTCCCTCTCTCATTTCTGTCAATAGGGGGGAGGGGGAGATGTGGTTTTTTTAATGTTTCTTAAAAATATGTTTGTTGTAATTGAATAGTTTTTCGCTTACATTTGTAGAGCAAATTGTTAATTTAATAAGGTAAATTAACTAACATGTAATAAACTTTTATAAATGTATTTATTTATTCAATTTTTCATTATTAAGTATACTGCACATATAAATATTATGTAACAGTGACAAATTACAATAGTTTGTAACTACTCAAAGAAATTTTGTCATCTTTACTTGAATTTCATTTGTTCATAACTAAATTGTTATTTGTAAAATGACTCGTGGAATTCAACAAGTCATTTTTGGGTGTTCAGCACTGTTTCCTTCCTTGGACCACTTTTATAGAAACTGACCGCTGCAGACAGGGAACACCCCAAAAGAGCTGCAGTTTTAGAGATGCTCTGACCCAGATGCACTTCACCGTATAATGTTATGCCTGATTGGTGTACTGTGTGCATGCTACTGCTCAGTATGCTGAAAGCGATATGCTAGTATTCTCATTTGAAAGTCTACATGAGAAAAAACACTGACATCTGCAACTGCAAATGTGAGAAACTTACCATGACTTTGTTCAAACTTTCCTGAATTCATTTGTAGTGCTTAGGCATATAATGTTTAGATCCCTTCAATTTCAAACCAATAGTTTATTATGGATGCTCTCTACAAAGAAAGCCAAAAAATATAGTTTTAGCATTAATCATGAGCTAGCATATGCTACTCCTCCAGCATCATCATATGACATTCCCTGACAGGACTGCTATTCAAATATGCCAATGGCTGAATCACAAGAAAATATAAACAGCATAATAGATAACATCAGCTTTCAAATATTGCAGTCTGTAACACCATCCCTCTGGATTTGCATGGAGCAGCAACCCAACAGAGTGAATAAGGTCAAGAATTCAGAAAACACACTTTTAGGTCTAGTTGCAAACACACTAACATTTAACAGTAGCACTGCTTTTTGGATACACACTGATAAATATGATTTGTTGGTGAAGTAAATAGGCTACTACAGAAATAAACATTAAATAATATATCGTTCAGACTTGAATTTAAAAGTTAGTTATACTCAATTTAAATTTGTAAATGTCCCATCATGCCCTGGGGCATGAATAGTTTATAAGGTTGAGTTCATTGCACAAAATGACACAAAAACAATCCATCGAATGTTACCGTTATTGCGTACCAAGTATCGAGTACGTCCCTGAAATACATTAAAAAGATAATTCCAAATTCAGCTTTTTCCATTTCAGTTTTTCTGGACTCTGTTTAAAAGCAAATGTTATGAATTCAAAAGCAAGTCTAATCATCAAGAATTCATTAAAACATTTGCAAAAATGACAGATTTAGGGCCAGAAATACATTAATGTTTTTCTCAAATTCCATTAGGTTTAGGTTTATTTAAGGTTTGACGAGGCAGCACAGAAGCCTGAAATGTGTCAAACATAACACATATTTAGAAACAACCATTATATACGTGTATATATAATAATTCTGACATAATAATATTATCATTAAATGATGAGAGGAAATACAGCCCAAATACACAGAAATAAATACTTCATGTAATTAAACACCTGAAAGTTATTTGTAAAGCAATTTAAGTGCACATGAGATATCTTTTACCAAATTATTTTTATAATTTTATCATAAATGATTGTTTTCCATTATAACTTTCTGGCTTCCATTTCAGTGGTTTAATTTTATTTTAATAAAAGTATGTCTAATTAATTGAAATCATAAAACAACTTAATTTATCAATTATTTGATATTTTTTAATTTTTAAGTGATTCTTTGTTAATTTTACAAAACGTAATTAAGTAGATTTAATTTTATACTGAATAAAAATAACAATGCATTAAAAAAAATCTACGTGCAAAAACTTGCAGAATAAAAGTGAAGTACATTTTAATTATTATTTTTTAAGTGAATTAGCTATGAGGAAATATGAGGTTTAATAAACATCAAATGAGGTCCATAAACTTAATATGACAGTTAGGGTCGATGCCTAATAAGGGGAATAGGCCTATATAATTAATAAATAATAATACTTAGTTAGGCAGGACAAAAACATATCTATCAAGTCAATGCCTGAATGTTGTTTTCATTTTAAATCATTTTCAATAGCCAAATAGTATTCATTAATATTCTTTTAGATTATAGACAACCCATATACACTCAAAAGAATAACTCATTGGACAAACTCAATTTAATTGAGGACAGGTTTTCCATCCAATGAATATATGTGTAGCCCCAAAGAATAAAAATTGAATTCATGCAATGAAATGTAATCGAGTTGGTACAACTCAATTTTATCAAATACATTTTAAGTTATATTTTTATACTTATAACATGACTTTTTTGAACATGTCATACTTTCATCATCATACACAATGTATATAATGATAATTTAAGAAAAGAGTAATGTAAGCCTTATATTAGCATATATTATTAGCCTAAGCCCAGGCACCACTCTTCAGCAAAATGGTAACCACAGAATTCAAAAACATTACAGAAAATCCTCTAAATGTCCAACATAACTGAACATTAAACACCAACATTAACTAACAATATCTTTCCCTTTACAGAAAACCATACATTAACACTTGAATCCCTAAATTTACTCTCAATTTAGTCCCTTGCAAAGCATGCTGGGAACTACAGATCCACTGCCCAGTTTGTAATGTCAACACAAATATTTTATGTAGTTTTAACACAAATTAATTAGGGAAACTTCAGTTGTAAATTTATTAGGTTGACTGAACACAATGAAATAAAATTGTATCGAAATTAGATATGTTTAAGTAAAGTGAACATAATTTAAATGTGTCGTATCTATGAAGGGCCTGAACCATTTTTTTGAGTGTATTGGACATTCTCAATGACATATGCATCGAAAAGAGGCACAAATGTATTTATTAGAGAATTGCTGGTGATGCACATTTGCCCGTTACAAGTGCAGGCTATTGTCTTTTGCGTCATTTCAATTTGAAATTTATGGTTTATGTGATAGGCAAGAGAAAACATCAATTGTGGCATAGGAAGTGATTTTCAGACGAACAATCAAGAGCATCTTTCAAAAAATTCTTTTAGCGGTTTGCTAGCCCTAAAATTACACACATCACCTTCAAACTACAGTTCTAAAGCAGCTTTCCCATTTATTACATTATGATTATAGATACACAACATGTAAAAGGCATGGAGTGTTCGCTTCCTATAGTTAGGCTATTTCACAGCCACATTTAGTCTGAGCCAGGCTGATCGTTAAAAAAAAATACATTGAAAGAAAAGTCTGCCTCTCTTTCTCTGCCATCACTTTGGTTAGGCCTATGCAGCCTAATGTTTGCTTTAGAGAGGGGAAAAAAGCTCTCGCTTTCTGTAAAAAGTATTTATAGCCTAGGCCTAAAAGCCTGTGTAAACCAGAGGTCTGATTGCTCATGAGAAGCAGCCTGGTCGTTCCAGCACAATGCTCCCTCATCAGAGTAGAGCACTGCTCTCTTCATCACTGACTCACACACTCCTGATGTAAAAGCACGGGAGCCGCACTGCACTCGCACAATAGTGCATTGCAGTCGGCTCATGGAAGCTGTCATATCTATCTATCTGTCTAGAAAAAATTCAAAGAATTAATATTGGCGTTTTAGTCCTAGCGAGTGATTTCAGTGATATCATTTGTCAAATTAAAAACATTTATGGTTCATTAATGCCCCCTTCAGGTTGTAGTAATTCTCGTGATCAGTAGCCTAGTCTCAGTGTTTAATACAGTTCGTTAATTTGTCCTTGCCTTTACCTTTTGATAATAACACCATATGCCTCTCTTCAGAATAATAACAAAAGTACTGTTAGCTATGTGCCGTTCTCATGAAACCACGTGTGTGTGTGTGTGTTTTCTCTTCCGTTTCCCTCAAATAAGCAAGGAGTAAGGACCATTAGCGACAGAAATGATTGTAAATGAGCATAAGCCCCCTTGCCATGCTTTGTTTACATCTAGCTATATACCAAAAAAACCTGACTGGAACACAGCATACGAAAGGACTAAATCCCAACCCACCAATAACAATCAACTTACTGAGCCCTTTCAACACACACACACACACACACACACACACACACACACACACACACACACACACACACACACACACACACACACACACACACACACACACACACACACACACACACACACACACAGGTTTGTTTCACTACGCTATATTAATAATAATAATAATAATAATAATTTGTTACATGTGTATAGCGCTTTTCTAGGCACTCAAAGAAGGGGGAATCTCCTCATCCACCACCGATGTGCAGCACCCACCTGGATGATGCGACTGCAGCCATATTGCGGCAGAACGCTCACCACACACCAGCTGATTGGTGGAGAGGAGACAGAGTGATGAAGCCAATCAGGATAGGGGGAAGATTAGGAGGCCATGATGGACAGGGGCAAGTGGGCAAATTTGGCCAGAATGCCGGGGTTACACCCCTACTCTTTATCGAAGGACATCCTGTGATTTTAACGACCACTGAGAGTCGGGACCTCGGTTTAATGCCTCATCTGAAAGACGGTGCTCTTTGACAGTACAGTGTCCCCATCAACTGGACCTGACTATTAGTGAGGACATTACATAGACTTCCATTGATTTTTATATCAGGTTAATGATACTTTCTATCCTCTAACCCAACCCCTATCCCTAAACCTACCCATCACAGAAACATGTGCAAAACAACAGATTGAAATAAAAACATGTTTTGGTCGATTTATAAGCCTTTTTAACTAGAGAGGACCAGTCCAATGTCCTCACTAGTGTCATTTTCATATTTTACTATATAAGTGAGGACATTTTGTGTCCTCACAAGTATTGCCAAACAAGGAACACACACACACACACACACACACACACACACACACACACACACACACACACACACACACACACACAAACAGGCTCACACACACACACACACACACACACACACACACACACACACACACTGTGTGTGTGTGTGTGTGTGTGTGTGTGTGTGTGTGTGTGTGTGTGTGTGTGTGAGCCTGTTTGTGTGTGTGTGTGTGAGCCTGTTTGTGTGTGTGTGTGTGTGTGTGTATGTTTGAAAGGGCTCAGTAAGTTGATTCTTATATATAAGATATCTACGTACACACAAACCGATCAGACATAACATTATGACCACCTTTCTCATATTGTGTTGGTCTCACTTTTGCTGCCAAATCAGCCCGGACTCGTCAGGGCATGGACTCCACTAGACCCCTAAAGGTGTGATGTGGTATCTGGCACCACAATGTTAGCAATAGATCCTTTAAGTCCTGTAAGTTGTGAGGTGTGGCCTCCATGGATCGGACTTGTTCTGCAACAATGCTTAGGTAGGTGGTACATGTCAAAGTAACATCCACATTGATGGCAGGATCCAAGGTTTCCCAGCAGAACATTGCCCAACGCATCCCACTGCCTCTGCCGGCTTGCCTTCTTCCCATAAGGCAGGGGTGTCAAACTCAGTTCCTGGAGGGCCACAGCCCTGCAGAGTTTAGCTCCAACTCTGTTCCAACACACATACCTCTAGTTTTCAAATAAGCCTGATATGACATTGGGTGATATATTCCTGTAAATTGATAACCAACAACAAAAACCCTTCAATACTTCTAAATCTTCAGCGGAGACAGACAGATATAGAGCACGGTTGGTGCTTCCTCCTCTATACCTGCCTGAAACCAGTCAATGTCAAAACAGTATAATTTCACCTGCTATTTTTGCATTGACGAGTCCTCACAGTGTAAAAGTCACATCTCTCATTGACCCTTCAGTGCAAAATCCTTCTGATCATCCATGCACTTCCATATGCTCAGGAATAAAGGAATAAGCAGGAGCTGAGTTGAATGATGTATGTGGCATGATGGAGGAAGGCATTTTTGCCCCCAGGGAGAATCTGCTGTTATGATGGGTACAAACAGCAAAGCACAACACCTTAGCTCTCTCTCTCACTCCTACTAGCCACTTTGGGTTGCATTTTATATATAATATAGGCTATACATTTTTCAATTGTAGTCTTTTAAAAAGAAGGTATCTGAAATAATAAACTAAGTGCAATGTAGTGTTGTCAAATATATCATTTTTCCGATACATATCGATACCGAAATATCTGATACGCTTCCAATACTAATTTTCTGCAGAACAGATACAGACGTGCCTTTTCTCTTTCATCTGTCCAACAGCGAGTTGACACAAACCCGCCTCCCTTCACTCATTTGTTCTTTTGCTTCGGATGAATATTATTGGCGTTACAGGGCTGGAATTTCTGCGTGGGATTGCGTGTATTACACATAATTTCACTTACGCAGAATTCATGTAAACACAGCCAGCTGAGAAACAGTTGAGAAAGAAAAGACACGTGTAACAGTATAATGGATCAGTGTGTCAGGTCTTAAAGGAACACGTCAACATTTTGAGGACTTTAGCTCATTCACCGTATCCCTCAGAGTTTGATAAGTCCATACATACCATTCTCATCTCCGTGCCATAACTCAGTCTGATGCACCCACCGCTAGCCTAGCTTAGCACAAAGACTGGAGGTAAACGGGTCCAGCTAGCCTACTGCTCAATAAGAGACAAAATAACGCCAACATTTTCCTATTTAAATGTTGTGTACATCTCAAACACAGAGAGGAGAATGGTATGTATAGACTTATCTAACTCTAGGGTGTCAGGGTTCTGCCCTGGCAGCTCTGTCTGTTTTGTCTTTGTTTAATCTTTCTATGTTTGTTTTGTGTCTTAGTACTTGGATCTGTCTCTCTCTGTGTTTGTCATGTGTTCCTCTTGTCCTACCTCCTTGTTTGCCGTTACCACGCCCCCTTGTTTAGTCTGGTCTAGTCCTCGTTTCACTAATTGTGCTCACCTGTTCCTCATGTGCTCTGGTCCCTTTATATTGTGCTACCTTCCCTCATGTCTTTGCTGGTTCGTTGTGTATGTTTGTGAGCGTTTGCTTGTGCGTACATGTCTCTAGCTCCTTGTCTAGCTTAGTCTAGTCTTTTCTAGTTTTAGTGTCTCCTGTTTTTCTAGCTTAGCATTTATTTTCAGTTTTTTCTTTGTTCCTGAGTTTTTGAGTCTAGTGTAGTTTCTGTCTTTATTTTGCTCATTTTCTCCAGGTTTTATTTTGGCATTTCTCTTTAGCCTTATTGTTTAGTTTTCTTGGTTTCGATAGCTTATATTTTTATTTTTCCTGTATTCCACTTTTATTTCTCTGTTCAGTCTCTTTATAGAGATTTTGTTTAGGTTTTGTTTTATTTTTCTTTGTTTTCTAGCTCCAGTTATTATTTTAGTTTTTGTTTAATTTAGTCATAGTTCTTAGTTTGTCTGTTGTTTCTTGTTGTCTTGTGTGTGTGTGTGTGTCCTGTGTTTTCTGTCCTAAGTTTTTCCCTGGCCGCTGTCTCCACTGCCTCTCAGCCAAGAAGGGAGCTGATTCTGGGAGACCATCAAGCCCCTGGTTCCTGCCTGGATTGGTCCACCATCGCCCTGCCTGGTGTTGCCTCACGAGCTGTCGTCAAGTTCATTGGCTGCCTGGACTGGTCTCAGTGGTCATCCTCCCCTGCCTGTCGTCGTGGTGTCTTTCCCCTGCCCTGGTGTTTGGACTGTCACTCATCCACTACCCCATTGTGTCTGTTGATCTGTCTTGTTAATAAATCGTCATTGTTGTTCACTCTGCATCTGGGTCCTCCACTTCCTGATCCTTGACAGAACGAACCAGCCAAGACAGGACCCAGCAGAATGAGCTTCCGTATTGTTCCTCCTGCGACTGCTCAAGAGAGGTTGGCACTCCAGCAGGGTGTGGCATCCCTTCGCCAACAGGGCCGGGAAGTGCGGTCCTTCGCCCAGTTCTTCTGGACAATGGCTAAGGGCCTTGAGTATGATGATGCAGCCCTCAAGGATGCGTTCAACATCTGTCTGGATGACCCCCTACCACAGTGGGAAATGGAACAACTTAGGATCCTGGATTTCTGGAACTTCTCCAATTACTTGCATCACCGCAGGGATTGGCAGATCCTGACACCACCCGAGCCAGTTGAGCCCACACCTGTCAGTCCAGAGCCAGTCGAGCCCGCACCTGTCAGTCCAGAGCCCGCAGCGGCCAGTCCAGAGCCAGTCGAGCCCGCAGCGGCCAGTCCAGAGCCAGTCGAGCCCGCAGCGGCCAGTCCAGAGCCAGTCGAGCCCGCACCTGTCAGGCCTGAGCCAGTCGACTACAAACTGTCATGCCCTCGAAAGCGGAAGAAGAGGAGAGCCCATGCCTGCAAGTCAGCTGCCATTCTAGATGCCCCTCATCTGTTGGTCCAGGAGGGCCGGAATCAAGCGGCTCCAGCCCCTGAGCGCAGTCCAGTGTCGGCTCCAGCCCCTGAGCGCAGTCCAGTGTCGGCTCCAGCCCCTGAGCGCAGTCCAGTGTCGGCTCCAGCCCCTGAGCGCAGTCCAGTGTCGGCTCCAGCCCCTGAGCGCAGTCCAGTGTCGGCTCCAGCCCCTGAGCGCAGTCCAGTGTCGGCTCCAGCCCCTGAGCGCAGTCCAGTGTCGGCTCCAGCCCCTGAGCGCAGTCCAGTGTCGGCTCCAGCCCCTGAGCGCAGTCCAGTGTCGGCTCCAGCCCCTGAGCGCAGTCCAGTGTCGGCTCCAGCCCCTGAGCGCAGTCCAGTGTCGGCTCCAGCCCCAGAGCGCAGTCCAGTGTCGGCTCCAGCCCCAGAGCGCAGTCCCGTGTCGGCTCCATCTCCTGTTCCTATCCCAGTGAGGGCTTCACCTTCTGTCCCAGGGCACACTTCAAGGCTGGCCGTCCCAAGAGCCCGCTTCAGAGGAGGCCGTCCCAGAGCCCGCTTCAGAGGAGGCCGTCCCAGAGCCCGCTTCAGAGGAGGCCGTCCCAGAGCCCGCTTCAGAGGAGGCCGTCCCAGAGCCCGCTTCAGAGGAGGCCGTCCCAGAGCCCGCTTCAGAGGAGGCCGTCCCAGAGCCCGCTTCAGAGGAGGCCGTCCCAGAGCCCGCTTCAGAGGAGGCCTTCCAGAGCCCACCAGTCAAGCCCAGGAAGGCGCCCCCGAGTCAGTCCCTGAGCACGCCAGTCAAGCCCAGGAGGGCGCTCCCAAGTCAGTCCCTGAGCACGCCAGTCAAGCCCAGGAGGGCGCTCCCGAGTCAGTCCCTGAGCACGCCAGTCAAGCCCAGGAGGGCGCTCCCGAGTCAGTCCCTGAGCACGCCAGTCAAGCCCAGGAGGGCGCTCCCGAGTCAAGTCCAGTATCTGTCCCTGAACTTCTGGAGGATATCTCTGCAGTTCCAGAAGGTGTCTCTAAGTCTGTCCCAGTAATCATGTCCAGTCAGAGGTCCCCACCATTGAAAAGGCCCCATGCCTTTGTTGGTCGGGTGCCTAATACCCCTCCCATCCCACCCTCCCTGTTTCCTGGTCCTTGTGGGTTCCCTAGGTCGGCACCCCCCTGGTCAGCCCCTAACCACTCCCCTAGATTAATTTCCTCCCCAGTTCTGCCTCCCATGTTTCCTGTCTGCCCTGGTACTCCTAGTTTTGTTCCCCGCCCACCCTCCCAAGTGTTACCGCCTTTGTTTCCCTTGCCTAGTTTGGACGCCAGGGGGCGTCCATTGGGGGGAGGGTACTGTCAGGGTTCTGCCCTGGCAGCTCTGTCTGTTTTGTCTTTGTTTAATGTTTCTATGTTTGTTTTGTGTCTTAGTACTTGGATCTGTCTCTCTCTGTGTTTGTCATGTGTTCCTCTTGTCCTACCTCCTTGTTTGCCGTTACCACGCCCCCTTGTTTAGTCTGGTCTAGTCCTCGTTTCACTAATTGTGCTCACCTGTTCCTCATGTGCTCTGGTCCCTTTATATTGTGCTACCTTCCCTCATGTCTTTGCTGGTTCGTTGTGTATGTTTGTGAGCGTTTGCTTGTGCGTACATGTCTCTAGCTCCTTGTCTAGCTTAGTCTAGTCTTTTCTAGTTTTAGTGTCTCCTGTTTTTCTAGCTTAGCATTTATTTTCAGTTTTTTCTTTGTTCCTGAGTTTTTGAGTCTAGTGTAGTTTCTGTCTTTATTTTGCTCATTTTCTCCAGGTTTTATTTTGGCATTTCTCTTTAGCCTTATTGTTTAGTTTTCTTGGTTTCGATAGCTTATATTTTTATTTTTCCTGTATTCCACTTTTATTTCTCTGTTCAGTCTCTTTATAGAGATTTTGTTTAGGTTTTGTTTTATTTTTCTTTGTTTTCTAGCTCCAGTTATTATTTTAGTTTTTGTTTAATTTAGTCATAGTTCTTAGTTTGTCTGTTGTTTCTTGTTGTCTTGTGTGTGTGTGTGTCCTGTGTTTTCTGTCCTAAGTTTTTCCCTGGCCGCTGTCTCCACTGCCTCTCAGCCAAGAAGGGAGCTGATTCTGGGAGACCATCAAGCCCCTGGTTCCTGCCTGGATTGGTCCACCATCGCCCTGCCTGGTGTTGCCTCACGAGCTGTCGTCAAGTTCATTGGCTGCCTGGACTGGTCTCAGTGGTCATCCTCCCCTGCCTGTCGTCGTGGTGTCTTTCCCCTGCCCTGGTGTTTGGACTGTCACTCATCCACTACCCCATTGTGTCTGTTGATCTGTCTTGTTAATAAATCGTCATTGTTGTTCACTCTGCATCTGGGTCCTCCACTTCCTGATCCTTGACATAGGGGGTATTGTCACAGCTACTGTCACTTTTTAAGGGAATACGATGACTTTTTGGGACTTTACCTCATTCACCGTGAAAGTCCCAGGTAAAGTCACAATTCACACACACACACACACACACACAATGTGTGTACATTTTACCAACACAATAAAATGTGTGTACATTTTACCAACATGATCACATGGTAATGCGTATTAATAGTTTGAGTGTGAAATCTCGTGGAATGAATACGCCAAAATGAGTTTTGCCGTAGATATGCTACGCAGTTTTTCGCGTGCATATGATACTCACTTCATGGCGTGCATATGACACACTCTTGGGTAGGATTAGGGTGGTGGGGTGTGTGGTTCATAAGTACAATATGCCATAAAGTGCATATCAAAAGCACGCGAAAAAACGCGTATACCATATGCATGCCAAAACTCATTTTGCCATATACATTCCACGAGATTGCACTTGTACTATTTATACGCATTTTTGTGAGATCGGGCCAATTTACAAAAATTGAGCATAATGTATGAAGCAAGCAGGGCACTTTTTTGAGTGTAAGTTATGGATTAAATGCATGTTTTAGACATGAAGAAAAATTAGGTCTCATTTAGCGTTCAGTAAACATAATACAATTAAATGATTTTTCTAAACAGAATGACAGAAGAAATAAAAGAAGATTAACTCACTAACTCAGATTAGGAGTCAGATTACATTTAATGTCATAAATGAGCTGATTAGCTCTCATGATGAGAGCTGAGGTAATCGCGACCACACTCGCGGCATACATTCACAACGCGCGTTCAGTCTGGCGTGTTTTCAGTTCATGCCTTTGGAAGCTTAACTTTCATAGAAATTAATCTGAGAAGTTAAAACACTTACATTGTCAATCATGTCAATCTTGAGTACCTATAGAGTAGTACTGCATCCTTCATATCTCTGAAAAGTCTTTAGTTTTATTATATTTATAAAAGAAATATGGGCTGTACCGAGTCTTTCCGGAAAAAACCGAGTGCCTGGAGGCGTATCGTGTGAGCGGAGCTAAAGAATGACAAGCGCGCAAAGCGGTGATGTCCTCAAGCGTGGAGAAACTCATGGCTATCACAGATAATGTTCTGGATCATTCGGAGGCTGAAATAAATTGAACAGGAGAAACAGCAACAGCAGGACGTCCGTCTCTGTGGTATGTACTGTATTTAGTGGCCTGTCAACATTTGTGTGTCTTTACTCTGAGTTTATGAGGACATGATTCGGTTTATGGACTATTGTATGCGACTAAACCTTAGCAGTAGCAAGCAAAACAGTTTTGCACGTCAGACTAGTGTAACGTTATACATAGAACAACAATGGAGTCCGTTAGCGCATTTGAATGACGAAGCACGCGATCGTGTCGTTTACTGATGTTTACTCACGCGACGAGCCAACAGCACAGACATTTGAAGCAGATTTACTCACCGGCTGCTTCCAAAGCAGGACCGAACCTTTATCTCTGGGACCGCTCCGTCAAAAACACACTTCTTTGGTATGATTTGGTGAAGTCCTGACAGCAGTGAACGGTGGAGATCCACTTTTGCGTCGCGACTGAAACGATGTTGTGACGCCATCATTTCTGCGTACAAATTGGGTCAAATGCAGCGCTGCCTTCCCGGAATGCTGTGCTGAAGCGTTGAAGTCACCCATAGGAATAAAGTGGAGCGCGGCGTCTGGATCGACTGGATCTGCACCTGAGTGTTTATGGGCCTGCATTTCCTCTCTCGCTCTAGAGAAGAGCCCGTACGGCCCATACAAGGACCTTCCTATCTATTAACGTCAAGCCGACCCATACTCGAAAAAAACTCTCCGAAACTTATTTAGTATTTTTAACACAGAAATACTCCATCAAACGTCCAACATTAGTTTTTGAAACTTTGTCTATGTTTAGGATGGGGTGTTAAAAGCTCAGTATGCATGAAACAGCATTTAACCCCTCCTTTAATGCCTGCAGCTGCCAGCTAGGCTCTGAGTGTGATCTCCATCCCCCATGCGCGAGTTGAAAACATGTGGAAATGGCTCCCTCTGCTGGCTGTAGTCTTTAGCCTCAAATTGCATCACAGGAGGAATTTTTCCAGAAATAAAATGCATAAATCTCTCGTCTCAGGGGGATATGAGGGGGAAAGCACAATCATTTGAATATACTCCAGGCTTTCTACTGATACAAAGCCATATGCTAATTGCTGAAGTAACCCTTTAATCAATATTGCAGATAGTCTAGACCCCATCCTAGCCCTAATAATAGCTCATCATAAGGACAGTGAAAGACCCAAAAGACAGTGCTCTCTGCTCACACCTAATTGCGATTTAATGAAAAGGCCAAAGGGGAAAGATCATGCCATCAATATTTCACCTTTAATATATCAGAGAGAGAGAGAGAGAGAGAGAGAGAGAGAGAGAGAGAGAGAGAGAGAGAGAGAGAGAGAGAGAGAGAGAGAGAGAGAGAGAGAGAGCGAGAGAGAGAGCGAGAGAGAGAGAGAAATTCATTAAAGCCTATTTATCATGAATTGTTCATAAAACACCAGGAACATGCATTTAAAAAGCCTTAGAAACAGTTTAAAATAGCTGCGAGTGAGCCAGAGGCTAAAACAGGCTGCCTACAGAACAGTTAGCCTTGCAAAACCAACAATGCGTCTTAAAATCCTTTGCAATGCAACAGGCAGAAATGGGGCTTCATACTGAGAAAAACAGATTAACACTTTCTGCACAGTAAAGCGTACAGCTGGTCAAAATATATTTGACAAAACAGCATCTGAATGTGCATAAACGTACGTATGCATGCTGTACTAATCATGGTTGACTAGAGGAAGAACATGCCTTGCAGGGTGATGAGTTTCACTCAAGCTCACTTTCGTTTAGACGAAGTGACTGTAAAGGAAAATCTGCCCTTAAAGGCATAGTTTACTCAAAAATGCAAATTCTGGCATCATTTATGCCTATTCACCTTCATGTCGCTCCAAACCTGAACAAAACACTTGCAAGTTACAGGGGTTTGGAACTGCATGAAGGTGACTCAATGATGACACATCTATGCTTCCACAGAGAAAACACAAGCTTGCGCAATTTCACAAAAAAACGGTTTTGATGGTCTTCATGCAAGCTGGGCAAATGACAGATAATCAAACCCATGTGGCAATCAGAGCGCATATAATAAAGACATGCATTTTATTCTCCACTCAAATGTGATCATTTCCCATAGCAACATGCGCAAGGATGATTATTGAATATCATTAACAAGATTTCAGCATCCACAGAAATGTACGCAGCGACTCCGATCCTTTTTAGAGACCTTTAATCGGATTCTCAACTGTGACGCAATGAGCTGGCGCACAGAGAAGGGGGGAAAGAAAAGAAGAGGAATGAAGTGAAAAATCTTGGTAGTAATGAGAAAGGGAATTATGTTGTGAGGTAGTGAAGACAGTTGGAAGCTGCCACCACTAAAAGCTAAATGGATGGGTTTTGGGAGGAGGGGAGATTACAACAGTGTAAGAATGTTTTTTCATAAATTTTTATTTTTCCAAATGATTTATCACCCTTTGATGCCTTAATGGGATGTAATAATGTTCTGCAACACAATAACAAGACAAATAAAAGCCATTGACAACCAGAAAACACACACACACATCTCCGGTTTCCAGGCAAGCAGCTGGACAGCAGGATTGTAATTGGCTTGAACAAGCCAGTGAAACCTAAACAAAATAAATCTAAATTAAAGGCCAAAGTCACAATTATTCAATACCGATGATAAATGTCAATTGATTTATACTCAGAAAAAATCATTTAAATGGCAATGAGTCCCCTCATACTCCGTGATCAGCATCCTGCTTTCAACTTGAAACTACAATATATAAACTCACCTAAAGGATTATTAGGAACACCATACTAATACTGTGTTTGACCCCTTTCGCCTTCAGAACTGCTT
The DNA here is from genome assembly GCF_024679245.1 of Pseudorasbora parva. Lineage (NCBI taxonomy): Eukaryota > Metazoa > Chordata > Actinopteri > Cypriniformes > Gobionidae > Pseudorasbora > Pseudorasbora parva. The sequence continues at coordinate 30,422,002 of NC_090194.1, forward strand.
TAATTCTACATGGCATTGATTCAACAAGGTGCTGAAAGCATTCTTTAGAAATGTTGGCTCATATTGATAGGATAGCATCTTGTAGTTGATGGAGATTTGTGGGATGCACATCCAGGGCACGAAGCTCCCGTTCCACCACATCCCAAAGATGCTCTATTGAGTTCAGATCTGGTGACTATAGGGGTCATTTTAGTACAGTGAACTCATTGTCATGTTCAAGAAACCAATTTGAAATGTTTCGAGCTTTGTGACATGGTGCATTATCCTGCTGGTAGTAGCCATCAGAGGATGAGTACATGGTGGTCATAAAGGGATGGACATGGTCGGAAACTATGCTCAAGTAGGCCGCGGCATTTAAACGATTTTTCAATTGCCCCACTAAGGGGCCTAAAGTGTGCCAAGAAAACATCCCCCACACCATTACACCACCACCACCAGCCTGCACAATGGTAACAAGGCATGATGGATCCATGTTCTCATTCTGTTTACACCAAATTCTGACTCTACCATCTGAATGTCTCAAGAAATCGAGCCTCGTCAGACCAGGCAACATTTTTCCAGTCTTCAGCTGTCCAATTTTGGTGAGCTTGTGCAAATTGTAGCCTCTTTTTCCTATTTGTAGTGGAGATGAGTGGTACCCGGTGGGGTCTTCTGCTGTTGTAGCCCATCCGCCTCAAGGTTGTTCGTGTTGTGGCTTCACAAATGCTTTGCTGCATACCTTGGTTGTAACGAGTGGTTATTTTAGTCAAAGTTGCTCTTCTATCAGCTTGAATCAGTTGGCCCGCTCTCCTCTGACCTCTAGCATCAACAAGCCATTTTCGGCCACAGGACTGGTGCACACAGAAATACTCCATCAAACGTCCAACATTAGTTTTTGAAACTTTGTCTATGTTTAGGATGGGGTGTTAAAAGCTCAGTATGCATGAAACAGCATTTAACCCCTCCTTTAATGCCTGCAGCTGCCAGCTAGGCTCTGAGTGTGATCTCCATCCCCCATGCGCGAGTTGAAAACATGTGGAAATGGCTCCCTCTGCTGGCTGTAGTCTTTAGCCTCAAATTGCATCACAGGAGGAATTTTTCCAGAAATAAAATGCATAAATCTCTCGTCTCAGGGGGATATGAGGGGGAAAGCACAATCATTTGAATATACTCCAGGCTTTCTACTGATACAAAGCCATATGCTAATTGCTGAAGTAACCCTTTAATCAATATTGCAGATAGTCTAGACCCCATCCTAGCCCTAATAATAGCTCATCATAAGGACAGTGAAAGACCCAAAAGACAGTGCTCTCTGCTCACACCTAATTGCGATTTAATGAAAAGGCCAAAGGGGAAAGATCATGCCATCAATATTTCACCTTTAATATATCAGAGAGAGAGAGAGAGAGAGAGAGAGAGAGAGAGAGAGAGAGAGAGAGAGAGAGAGAGAGAGAGAGAGAGAGAGAGAGAGAGAGAGAGAGAGAGAGCGAGAGAGAGAGCGAGAGAGAGAGAGAAATTCATTAAAGCCTATTTATCATGAATTGTTCATAAAACACCAGGAACATGCATTTAAAAAGCCTTAGAAACAGTTTAAAATAGCTGCGAGTGAGCCAGAGGCTAAAACAGGCTGCCTACAGAACAGTTAGCCTTGCAAAACCAACAATGCGTCTTAAAATCCTTTGCAATGCAACAGGCAGAAATGGGGCTTCATACTGAGAAAAACAGATTAACACTTTCTGCACAGTAAAGCGTACAGCTGGTCAAAATATATTTGACAAAACAGCATCTGAATGTGCATAAACGTACGTATGCATGCTGTACTAATCATGGTTGACTAGAGGAAGAACATGCCTTGCAGGGTGATGAGTTTCACTCAAGCTCACTTTCGTTTAGACGAAGTGACTGTAAAGGAAAATCTGCCCTTAAAGGCATAGTTTACTCAAAAATGCAAATTCTGGCATCATTTATGCCTATTCACCTTCATGTCGCTCCAAACCTGAACAAAACACTTGCAAGTTACAGGGGTTTGGAACTGCATGAAGGTGACTCAATGATGACACATCTATGCTTCCACAGAGAAAACACAAGCTTGCGCAATTTCACAAAAAAACGGTTTTGATGGTCTTCATGCAAGCTGGGCAAATGACAGATAATCAAACCCATGTGGCAATCAGAGCGCATATAATAAAGACATGCATTTTATTCTCCACTCAAATGTGATCATTTCCCATAGCAACATGCGCAAGGATGATTATTGAATATCATTAACAAGATTTCAGCATCCACAGAAATGTACGCAGCGACTCCGATCCTTTTTAGAGACCTTTAATCGGATTCTCAACTGTGACGCAATGAGCTGGCGCACAGAGAAGGGGGGAAAGAAAAGAAGAGGAATGAAGTGAAAAATCTTGGTAGTAATGAGAAAGGGAATTATGTTGTGAGGTAGTGAAGACAGTTGGAAGCTGCCACCACTAAAAGCTAAATGGATGGGTTTTGGGAGGAGGGGAGATTACAACAGTGTAAGAATGTTTTTTCATAAATTTTTATTTTTCCAAATGATTTATCACCCTTTGATGCCTTAATGGGATGTAATAATGTTCTGCAACACAATAACAAGACAAATAAAAGCCATTGACAACCAGAAAACACACACACACATCTCCGGTTTCCAGGCAAGCAGCTGGACAGCAGGATTGTAATTGGCTTGAACAAGCCAGTGAAACCTAAACAAAATAAATCTAAATTAAAGGCCAAAGTCACAATTATTCAATACCGATGATAAATGTCAATTGATTTATACTCAGAAAAAATCATTTAAATGGCAATGAGTCCCCTCATACTCCGTGATCAGCATCCTGCTTTCAACTTGAAACTACAATATATAAACTCACCTAAAGGATTATTAGGAACACCATACTAATACTGTGTTTGACCCCTTTCGCCTTCAGAACTGCTTTAATTCTACATGGCATTGATTCAACAAGGTGCTGAAAGCATTCTTTAGAAATGTTGGCTCATATTGATAGGATAGCATCTTGTAGTTGATGGAGATTTGTGGGATGCACATCCAGGGCACGAAGCTCCCGTTCCACCACATCCCAAAGATGCTCTATTGAGTTCAGATCTGGTGACTATAGGGGTCATTTTAGTACAGTGAACTCATTGTCATGTTCAAGAAACCAATTTGAAATGTTTCGAGCTTTGTGACATGGTGCATTATCCTGCTGGTAGTAGCCATCAGAGGATGAGTACATGGTGGTCATAAAGGGATGGACATGGTCGGAAACTATGCTCAAGTAGGCCGCGGCATTTAAACGATTTTTCAATTGCCCCACTAAGGGGCCTAAAGTGTGCCAAGAAAACATCCCCCACACCATTACACCACCACCACCAGCCTGCACAATGGTAACAAGGCATGATGGATCCATGTTCTCATTCTGTTTACACCAAATTCTGACTCTACCATCTGAATGTCTCAAGAAATCGAGCCTCGTCAGACCAGGCAACATTTTTCCAGTCTTCAGCTGTCCAATTTTGGTGAGCTTGTGCAAATTGTAGCCTCTTTTTCCTATTTGTAGTGGAGATGAGTGGTACCCGGTGGGGTCTTCTGCTGTTGTAGCCCATCCGCCTCAAGGTTGTTCGTGTTGTGGCTTCACAAATGCTTTGCTGCATACCTTGGTTGTAACGAGTGGTTATTTTAGTCAAAGTTGCTCTTCTATCAGCTTGAATCAGTTGGCCCGCTCTCCTCTGACCTCTAGCATCAACAAGCCATTTTCGGCCACAGGACTGGTGCACACTGGATGTTTTTCCCTTTTCACACCATTCTTTGGAATCCCTTGAAATGGTTGTGTGTGAAAATCTCCAGTAACTGAGCAGATTGTGAAATACTCAGACCCGCCCATCTGGCACCAATAACCATGACATGCTTAAAATTGCTTAAATCACCTTTCTTTCCCATTCCAACATTCAGTTTGGAGCTCAGGAGATTGTCTTGACCAGGACCACACCCCTGAATGCATTGAAGCAACTGCCATGTGATTGGTTGATTAGATAATTGCATTAATGAGAAATTGAACAGGTGTTCCTAATAATCCTTTAGGAGAGTGTATATCCGCATAGTGTACTCACGTAAGACAGATGTCAATCAATCAATTGATCTATCTATCTATCTATCTATCTATCTATCCGTCCGTCCGTCCGTCCGTCCGTCCGTCCGTCCGTCACATCAAAATACATAATAAATAAGTTAAAGTAGAAAATGCTTATGCAACAAGGTTGCACATTTAGTAGCACTGCAGTTGAGACTTATTTACAGTATTTTATGGAAATACACTATATTGCCAAAAGTTTTGGGACATTTGCTCGTTACATACACATGAACTTTAATGACATCCCATTCTTAATCTGTAGGGTTTAATATGGAGTTGGCCCAACCTTTGCAGCTATAACAGCTTCAACTCTTCTGGGAAGGTTTTCCCCAAGGTTTAGGAGTGTGTATATGGGAATGTTTGACCATTCTTCTAGAAGCGCATTTGTGAGGTCAGGCACTGATGATGGATGAGAAGGCCTAGTTCACAGTCTCCCCTCTAATTCATCCCAAAGGTGTTCTATCGGTTGAGTTCAGGACTCTGTGCAGGCCAGTCAAGTTCCTCCACACCAAACTCACTCATCCATGTCTTTATGACCCTTGCTTTGTGCACTGGTGCGCAGTCATGTTGGAACAAGAAGGGGTCATCCCCAAACTTTTCCCACAAAGCTGGGTGCATGAAATTGTCCAAAATGTCTTGGTATGATGAAGCATTAAGATTTCCTTTCACTGGAACTAAGGGGCCAAGCCCAACCCCTGAAAAACACCCCCACCACGACCAACATAACCCCCCCCCCCCCCCCTCCATAAAACTTTACACTTGGCACAATGCAGTCAGGCAAGTACCGTGCTTGTGGCAACCGGCAAACCCAGACTTGTCTATTGGATTTCCAGACAGAGAAGTGTGATTCAATATTAAATGTTAATATTTTATATAGAGTGAGGAAATATTTTAGGAATAGCAACCTATCACAGTACCACACTTGAATTCACTGAGCTTCTGAGAGCGACTCATTCTTTCACAAATGTTTGTAGAAGCGTCTGCATGCTTAGGTGCTTAATTTTATACACCTTTGGCTACGGAAGTGTTTGAAGTCTGTGTGTGTGTGTGCATGTGTGTCTTATGCAAAGAACTGATGCCTAGATATTTTGAGGGGTAAGACTATCCAACAGGGAACCAGTGTAATAGACTTTGATAAACATGTCAGATTGATAATGTAGGAAAAAGCACATGATCAATTGCATGACTGTACCAAATCATTTCCAATTTGTTCAAAGCAATGATAAATTGCTTTTATGATGTGCACAAGTAACAAAATTATGTGGTGGTTGAAAAAGTTGTTTTGAGAATTTTATATCTGAGCGAATGAGAAATGTACCAAAGCGACTGAAAAACTGTAAATACCATGCAAAACCCCGTTTTTTTTTTTCGTTTTTTTTTTTACATGTTTAGCCATACATCTTAGAACATTAGAAAATATTTTAGTAACTGAGGCCCTGTCCACACGAACACGGGTATTTTTTAAAACCGCAGCTCTTTCTATGCTGTTTGGCTGTTCGTCCACACACACGCTGTATCCGGTTACTGAAACCAGACTTTTTTGAAAACTCTGGCCAGAGTGAAGATTTTTAGAAACTCCGGTTGCAGCGCTGTCGTGTAGAGGGTGAAACCGGAGAATTCGGCTTGTGAAGTCGACGTGTGCACCGTTCTCTCTTTTGTATGACGTCAGATTGTGCGCTGTTATCTCTTTTGTTTACATAAGTCAAGTCTATGCAATGTGGGATGTAGCTTTTAAAAACTCTGCTAACAGTGCTTATTACATGTATACAGATACATGCGCAGTTATCTCGTTGTATATTGAAGAACAGAGGCACCAGAATGCAATATATACAATGTAGGCTGTATACAATTACCCGCCACTGAGTCCAAAGTAAAGGAACTTGTGGAAGGGTTTAATCGAGCCCATGGCATCCCTCAGTGCATCTGCGCCGTGGATGGGACCCATGTGGAAATCAGGCAGCCACTCATAGCGTTTTGCATTTTCACGTGGACATATATTTTTTAAGCCATGCTTGTGTGGTCACAATTGTTTTTTTTAAATGGAGGAGGAAAAACTCTGGTTATACTTGTGTAGGGATGGAGTTGGCCTAAGTCATTAATATGTGCAATAAAAAAAAGAAAATTACTTTTACATTATAATAGTAAATTTTGCACCCAAGTGCCATTCATTAAAGCAGCCTCATTTAAATTAGAGAAGCGACAAATGGTGGCCTATTCATTTAACATTCACTTGCACGAGAAGCTCATCCCTTCTATATTTTCATTATGTGCAGCAGACCAATCTGATATTAATTCAGCTTGCGCTAACATCACTCGCTGATGACGTCGTGCACCGCATTATGTTTTCCCCTCAAGCCACGTTCTGATATAAGGGAACGTCCACAGACAAAGATGCACAAAAAAGACTTTCTCTGAATGTCAGGCCTGTTTGGCTCCTTTTAAAGTGTTTTATCTCTTTATTACTAATGTGCTAGTGGGTAATTTACTGTTAAAAAGGACTAGTCGGAAACCTGTTCAGAGAAGATCATTAAAGTGCATTATTTTATTAAAGCATGTTTCTCCCACAGAATAAAAATAAAAAATAAAAATGTGACTGACTTTATATCGCTCAAGTCTGACTTTATAAAAATAAAATAAAAATCGCAATAATCTTATAAAATGTTTTATTCTGTGGCAAAAACAAGCGTTCATAGCATTTATTACAAATGGCAGCTAAAAGTGTTAAAAGAAAACCTAGGTGGCGTAATCAGGTTTATGTCTTCACCCAGGAAAATAGGTTAAAAAATAAAATCATTCAACCAAAAGAAACTACAATAATATGAAGGACCCTGCAGGTTCAGAAGGGATAAAAGATGTGACTTTCCAGAATAGTAGTTACAAATTTCACAAATCATTTACTCTCTTTTATAATAATAATAATAATAATAATAATAATAATAATAATAATAATAATAATAATAATAATAATAATAACAACAACAATAATAATAATTAAAGGTGCATTCTTATAATATCCCAAATGTTTCCAACTATTTGTAAATTGTGAGAAAATTTATATTTTAACCAATGAACCGGGACGTCTGAGGGAGTAGCCAGTCATATCTGCATTACCCTCGGTTTCCGGTTTTATTTTGCATCGCTGGTCACTTGAAGCAGAGGCGTGCATTAGGCTAATTATTCTTAACTCCGGCAGGCTCATCTTCCAAAAATATTGCCAACGATCTATCAGGTAATAATGTCATGCACATAATATCAGCGCAGCTGGTTTAGTCCAAAAATGATCAGTACTTCTGCAGTTGGTTCTGTTCGAGGTCGGATCATGTTCTCACCACAAACGAACCGCTCCAGAGTTCGGAGACCAGCCCTGCGTCCCAATTCGCATACTATCCATCCTAAATAGTAGGCCTATTCGAAAATAGAATTAGTATGTCCCAAATCGTAGTATGTTGAAAAGAGTATTCCAAAGATTCCCAGATGGTTTACTATTTCCGGTCCGAATCTGAAGTATGAATCGATGGGCACTCTATCGGCTGATATTGCCCACAACCCACTGCGAGGTGTATGGGGATTCGATCAGAACTACAAACGCGGATAAAAAGCGTTAAAAACTACAAACATGACGGATGTGCGAGTTTGACGGTTAAGTAGAGAAGTTTAGATAAAGGGGTTTGAGTGACCAACTATCAATATTTAACCTGACAAAAATATATTTATTCAGTGTTGTCCACATTATATTTCACCTGCAGCAGCATTGTGAACTTTTGTAATGACACGTTTGGCCATTAACTTTTAAATGCATCACACTGTAAGGCAGGCAAGGCAAGGCAAGGCAAGGCAAGTTTATTTGTATAGCACATTTCATACCCAATGGCAATTCAAAGTGCTTTACATAGAAATTAATTAAAATAGTGGTAACAAATGCATGAGAAAAAAAAGAATACCATATGGACGAATAAAGAATTAAAAACAAGCATAGTTAAAACAGTCGTAAAGATATAGTAATTAAAATAATAATAATAATTAAAAAAAAAAAAAAAAAAAAAATTAAAAAAAAAAAATGGTCAGATCCACAATAATGATCTGATATAAAAATAAACATTCTTCAGTTTACAGCCTACATACATGTACCATCTTAATTAGAACACCTCTCATTCATTTCTTTCTCAAACACGTTCATAACATCCATTTTAATCACTATTCCCTGATTTTTACTCAGGAACCTTCTTGTTAAAACCCTTACTCACTTATCATACCCTCCACAGATTTACACATACTCAAACCTTATTGTCAAACTTACTATTTCCATCAAACCCAGTTTTCACTCGTCATATTCAACTCAAAAGAACATATAAAATAAACAATAACCAGAGATAAGAACAAAGGTAAACTAAAATAATTATAAAAAGAATAAAGAGATAAGATAGGGTGCAATCAGTCGGACGTACAGTGGCACAGTGCTCATTCAGTAAACGCACAGCTGAACAGATGTGTTTTGAGTCTGGATTTGAATGTGGCTACTGTTGGAGCACATCTGATCTGTTCAGGAAGCTGGTTCCAACTACGGCTGGCATAATAGCTAAAAGCAGACTCTCCTTGCTTTGAGTGAACTCTTGGTATTTCTAACTGACTTGATCCTGCTGATCTGAGTGATCTGTTGGGTTTGTATTTAATCAGCATATCTGCGATGTATTGGGGTCCTAGCTCATTGAGTGATTTATAAACAAGTAATAGTACTTTAAAATCGATCCTAAATGTAACTGGAAGCCAGTGTAAAGACCTGAGGACTGGTGTGATATGGTCATATTTTCTGGTTCTGCTCACAATCCTGGCAGCAGCGTTCTGTATGAGCTGCAGCTGTCTAATGGTCTTTTTAGGAAGGCCAGTGAGAAGGCCGTTACAATAGTCCACCCTACTGGTGATGAAAGCATGAACGAGTTTCTCTAAGTCTTGCCTGGAGACAAAACATCTAATCCTTGCAATATTTTTCAGATGATAGTATGCTGATTTAGTTATTGCTTTGACATGACTACTGAAACTCAGGTCGGACTGTAAAATCACTCCAAGATTCCTGACTTGATTTTTTGTTATCAGGCCTTTAGCCTCAAGATATGCGTTCACCTTGAGAATTTCATCTTTGTTTCCAAATGTAGTGATTTCGGTTTTGTCTTTGTTTAACTGAAGATAGTTTTGGCACATCCAGTTGTTAACTTCATCAATGCATTTGCACAGGGAGTCAATGGGGCTGTAGTCATTAGGTGATAGTGCTAAGTAGAGCTGGGTGTCATCAGCATAGCTGTGGTAAGCAATATTGTTCTTTTTCATTATTTGGCTCAGTGGCAGCATATACAGATTAACACTGTAAATACATGAGGAGAGTCTCTGCATTAAAGACCCACAAATGGCAGATCAACGAGCGGCTACATTTCTCTCCGATACGGTAAGAGATTAATCTGAATGTGGAGGATTTGAACTGTGACGAATCTGACGATGATTGACAGGGCAGATAAACGGTGACGGGATACTGGCATGAAGTTGGTTTGACGTTAGACGTTTGATATTCGCAAATTTAGGGACCATCTCTAAAGTTGCATACGACATTGGTATGCACGTTTCAAACTTCAATAACATTTGAATGGAATAATTTACAGTCATAAATCCAACTGTACAGTGTTCATCCAGGTGTCAGCTATCATGCACATCTTTTAAATTTTTGATTTATATTAAAATACACTGTCAAGTCATACTTAAATATTGCTGTTTTTCACTACTGTATATTGGCTCATACATAAATATGTCATAATTTAGAGCTCAATAACATTTGAATGGAATAATTTACAGTCATAAATCCAACTGTACAGTGTTCATCCAGGTGTCGGCTATCATGCACATCTTTTAAATTTTTGATTTATATTAAAATACACTGTCAAATCATACTTAAATATTGCTGTTTTTCACTACTATATATTGGCTCATACATAAATATGTCATAATTTAGAGCTCAATAACATTTGAATGGAATAATTTACAGTCATAAATCCAACTGTACAGTGATCATCCAGGTGTCGGCTATCATGCACATCTTTTATATTTTTGATTAATATTAAAATACACTGTCAAATCATACTTAAATATTGCTGTTTTTCACTACTGTATATTGGCTCATACATAAATATGTCATAATTTAGAGCTCAATAACATTTGAATGGAATAATTTACAGTCATAAATCCAACTGTACAGTGTTCATCCAGGTGTCGGCTATCATGCACATCTTTTAAATTTTTGATTTATATTAAAATACACTGTCAAATCATACTTAAATATTGCTGTTTTTCACTACTATATATTGGCTCATACATAAATATGTCATAATTTAGAGCTCAATAACATTTGAATGGAATAATTTACAGTCATAAATCCAACTGTACAGTGATCATCCAGGTGTCGGCTATCATGCACATCTTTTATATTTTTGATTAATATTAAAATACACTGTCAAATCATACTTAAATATTGCTGTTTTTCACTACTGTATATTGGCTCATACATAAATATGTCATAATTTAGAGCTCAATAACATTTGAATGGAATAATTTACAGTCATAAATCCAACTGTACAGTGATCATCCAGGTGTCGGCTATCATGCACATCTTTTATATTTTTGATTAATATTAAAATACACTGTCAAGTCATACTTAAATATTGCTGTTTTTCACTACTGTATATTGGCTCATACATAAATATGTCATAATTTAGAGCTCAATAACATTTGAATGGAATAATTTACAGTCATAAATCCAACTGTACAGTGATCATCCAGGTGTCGGCTATCATGCACATCTTTTATATTTTTGATTTATATTAAAATACACTGTCAAATCATACTTAAATATTGCTGTTTTTCCACTATATATTGGCTCATACATAAATATGTCATAATTTAGAGCTCAATAACATTTGAATGGAATAATTTACAGTCATAAATCCAACTGTACAGTGATCATCCAGGTGTCGGCTATCATGCACATCTTTTATATTTTTGATTTATATTAAAATACACTGTCAAATCATACTTAAATATTGCTGTTTTTCACTACTGTATATTGGCTCATACATAAATATGTCATAATTTAGAGCTCAATAACATTTGAATGGAATAATTTACAGTCATAAATCCAACTGTACAGTGTTCATCCAGGTGTCAGCTATCATGCACATCTTTTATATTTTTGATTTGTATTAAAATACACTGTCAAATCATACTTAAATATTGCTTTTTTCACTACTATATATTGGCTCATACATAAATATGTCATAATTTAGAGCTCAATAACATTTGAATGGAATAATTTACAGTCATAAATCCAACTGTACAGTGTTCATCCAGGTGACAGCAATCATGCACATCTTTTATATTTTTGATTTATATTAAAATATACTGTCAAGTCATACTTAAATATTGCTGTTTTCACTACTGTATATTGGCTCATACATAAATATGTCATAATTTAGAGCTCAATAACATTTGAATGGAATAATTTAGTCATAAATCCAACTGTACAGTGTTCATCCAGGTGTCGGCTATCATGCACATCTTTTATATTTTTGATTTATAATAAAATACACTGTCAAATCATACTTAAATATTGCTGTTTTTCACTACTGTATATTGGCTCATACATAAATGTCATAATTTACCAAAAAGGAGCAAAAAAATTATACATTTCTTAATAATGAAATCGAACAGATTACACAAACATTTTATTATATCAAATTAGCATTTTCTTCATTTTATTTTCTGTCAGCTGGCCACCAATATAACTGACAAATTATGTTTTTGATTGCAAAACATGGGGGGAACTGTGTACAATATTTGAATAAAGACAGATTGGCAGTTGGAATGAAATAACTTATTTACATAAAGAACATTGCCATTCAACCTTCTGAGCCTTCTTAAACTGTCTCTTAGACATGGAAAGGCATGCCACATGGAACCACCTCTGACACCGATGACATTCAATCTGAAAAAAGAAATAACAAGAAAATACCTCATCAGATGTATTAGTAATACATTTCTTTCTTTGTGCTGTTCTTTGTACTTTTTTTTTATTATCAATGCAACATTGATCTGGTCCCGCTTGCTGCCGAGGCGGAGCGGAGGCTGCAGTCGTGGGGATCACAATTGGATGTTGCAGAGGGGTTAGAGACGGGCGCTGCCTTATCTCTGCCCTCACTTGCACCATCCAGCGGCTCTTCTCGGGGCATGGAAGCACGCATGGCGGTTTCTTCCCCCCCGAGAGAGTCGCCGGTGCTTCAACTGTCCAGCTCTGAGGAGGTGGACGTTGAAAGCATCGAGACTGAAGACTCGCCACTTCAGTCCCCTGCATGCGAGGAGCTCGTTGAGGTTCTGACGCGAGCGGTGGCCAGGCTTAACATCGACTGGCCAGCCGAGAGATATGAGGCAGGAAGAAAGCGTACAAGCAAATTAGATGAGAGATTCCTGCCTTCTCGCGCCTCAGAGACGGGGATTGCCGTTCTTTCACGACTTGCACACTGAGGTGGCAAGGTCGTGGAGGAGACCTGCATCATATCGTGTTTTCAGCCCACAGACTTCGGTCTACAGTAACATCGCTGGGCTGAAACAGTATGGGTATGGGGCGATGCCAAAGGTCGAGGAGACGCTCGCGAGCCATCTCTCGCCTTCTTCGGCATCGTCCCTTAAAGCCCCGACTTTGCCCACCAGACCTTTAAAAACAACGTCGGCGCTGGTGGGCAAAGCGTACTCTGCAGCGGGTCAGGCGGCTGCATGCCTGCACACGATGGCAATCGTGCAGGCGTACCAGGCTGACCTGCTGAGGGATCTGGATAGTAGTGATGTCGTGGGGGGAGATATTATTACAGAGCTGCGTTCCTCCGCTGATCTAGCTCTCCGGGCCACCAAGGAGAAGGCCAGATGTGTGGGCCGCTCTATGGCAGCCTTGGTGGCCACGGAGGGGCATCTCTGGTTAAACCCCACAGACATCAAGGAGAGGGAGAAAGCCTTTCTGCTCGATGCGCCGCTTTCTCCTGGAGGCCTCTTCGGTGACGCAGTCCATACTGTCACCGAGAGGTTCCAGGAGACGAAAAAGCAAGCTGCGGCGCTCAAGCAGTTCCTCCCTCTCCGGGTCCAGGTCCCTGGGGCTGCTGCTGACATCAAGCAGCCCAAACCGAGTACGAGCGCCTCGCACAGGGCAAAGCAAAAACAGAGCGTCGCCACCCGAACTCCCCCTCAGCACGGGGACGAGGGGCGGCGCTCTCAGACGAGGCCTTCGAGGGGCAGGGCTGATCTGAGGACAGTCCTGATCGCCAAGAAGGCCTCGTCGAAGTGTTCCTGACGCCAGAAGCGTCAGGACGCTGAGGGTGGTTCCCCCCGTAAGGAAACGGTGTTTACCCCTGCCAACGGTACCCGTTTCTCTGCGGCACCGTCTAGGGGCCGCGCTGCCAACCCCGCCGCAATGCCGGGGCGCAGTCGGTCTCTGCGGGCCACCCGAGGGTGGTCCGCGCCCCCCTCGGGGGGCCCCCGAGCAGTCAAGTCAAATGTTCCCTGCCGGTCCGCCGCTTCAGGGCACTGTGCTTGTTGCTCAAAATACACCAGAGGCCAACCTCGAGAGGCTGGTTCCCTTAGTAGATTTTCTAGACGAGTGGAAACATCTATCGAACATATCTCGTTGGGTCCTGCAGATAATTGAAAGGGGGTACGCCATTCAATTCAAAAGGCGGCCACCTCCTTTCAGTGGTGTCCTACCTACAGAGGTGGGCCCAGAGCAGGCTCTGGTAATGGCACAGGAAGTAGAGACACTCCTGCAAAAGGGGGCTATAGAAAGGGTTCCTCCTCCCGGCAGGGAGTCTGGGTTTTACAGCCGTTACTTCATCGTGCCAAAGAAGGATGGGGGCTTACGCCCGATATTAGATCTGCGTCTATTAAATCGCTCAGTGGCCAAGCTCAAGTTCAAGATGCTCACACTCAGACAGATTGTGTCGCAGATCAAACTGGAGGATTGGTTTGTCACCATAGACCTCAAAGATGCGTATTTTCATGTCTCCATCCTTCCACATCACAGGAAGTTCCTCAGGTTTGCCTTCGGGGGAGAGGCATACCAATATCGAGTACTTCCTTTCGGTCTTGCACTGTCACCCTGCACATTCACCAAGTGTGTGGATGCAGCTCTGGCGCCGTTGCGTCTGCAGGGCATCCGCATACTGAACTATATCGACGACTGGCTGATTCTAGCGAATACAGAGCAGATGGTGGTTCAGCATCGAGATGCTGTTCTCGCGCACATGTCGAAGTTGGGGTTGAGGCTGAACGCCAAGAAGAGTGTGCTTTCTCCGGCTCAGAGAACCACTTTTCTAGGTGTGAACTGGGATTCGGTAATAATGCGGGCGCAATTATCGCCAACATGCATAGCATCGATCCTGGCAGCAGTCAAAGAGCAGAAGCTAGACCGGGCCGTCACTGTGAAACAGTTCCAGAAACTGTTAGGTCTCATGGCAGCAGCGTCCAACGTAATACCTCTTGGCCTACTGTACATGAGGCCACTGCAGTGGTGGCTCAAAACAAAAGGGTTCTCCCCGAGGGGAAATCCGCTCCGCACGATCAAAGTCACGCGGCGATGCCTACGTGCTCTGGTCATGTGGAAAAACCCGGTGTTTCTATCTCAGGGTCCCGTGTTAGGGGCTCATGTTCGTCGCGTAACGCTAACGACAGATGCCTCTCTCACGGGCTGGGGGGCGACCATGAGTGGTCGCTCATCCCAGGGTCTATGGCAGGAACATCAGCGGCACTGGCACATAAATCGGCTAGAGATGCTCGCAGTGTTTCTTGCATTGAAACAGTTTCTGCCCGACCTCAGGGGCCACCATGTGTTAGTCAGGTCAGACAACACATCGGTGGTCGCCTATATAAATCATCAGGGGGGTCTGAGGTCCCGCCCGCTGGACAAATTGGCGCATCGGATCCTCCTGTGGGCCCAAGGGAAATTGCTGTCAATCAGGGCAGTATATATCCCGGGGGTCCTGAATCAGGAAGCAGACAGCCTGTCGAGGCAGGGGCCGAGGCCCGGGGAATGTAGACTTCACCCAGAGGTGGTGGAGCTCCTATGGAAGGTATATGGGAAGGGAGAGATAGATCTTTTTGCTTCGGCGGAGAATTCCCACTGCCCGCAGTGGTTTTCTCTGTCCCATCCAGCCCCGCTAGGGTTGGATGCCATGGTACAGGAGTGGCCGAGGCTACCCCTGTACGCCTTCCCCCCGATTGTCTTGCTTCCAGGAGTTCTGGAGAGGGTACGCCAGGACGGGGCCCAAGTACTTCTGGTGGCTCCGTACTGGCCGACCAGAGTATGGTTTTTGGACCTGGTATCTCTCCTGGAAGGCTCTCCGATGGAGATTCCGACCAGGAGGGATCTACTCTCTCAGGCGGGCGGGAGATTCCTGCACCCACGCTCGGAGATGTGGAAACTATGGGCTTGGCCTCTGAGGGGGCCAGGCTCATAGAGGAAGGTCTCTCGGCCGAGGTCGTTGAGACCATCCTTCACTCCAGAGCTCCGTCCACGAGGAAGCTGTACGCTCTGAAATGGAAGCTTTTCTCAGCTTGGTGCAGAGAACGCCAGTGGGACCCAGTTAACTGCCCGGTTGGTACAGTGCTGGAGTTTCTGGAGGCTAGGTTCTCGGCAGGGTTGACCCCCTCCACAATAAAGGTGTACGTGGCGGCCTTGGGTGCCTTCCACGTCCCTTTGGGTGGAGTGTCTTTGGGAAGACACCCTCTGATTACACGCTTCCTCCGTGGTACTTTAAGGTTGAGGCCGGCCATGCACTCGAGGGTCCCAGCTTGGGACTTGGCCATTGTTTTGAGGGGCTTGTCCGGGCCGCCATTCGAACCCTGAGAGGAGGTTTCGGACAAGTTCCTCACCCTAAAAACTATCTTTCGTTTGGCCATATCGTCTCTCAAAAGAATAGGAGATATTCAGTCCCTGTGAGTGGGGCCCTCATGTTTAGAGTTTGCGCCAGGGATGGTGAAGGCCTTTCTACATCCCAGGCCGGGTTACGTCCCCAAGGTTCCTACGAGCCCACGGGGCCCCATTACTCTCCGAGCCTTCTGTCCTCCTCCGTTCACGACGTCAGACCAGGAAAGATTAAATCTGCTCTGCCCTGTTAGGGCATTAGATACATATGTCCACAGAGCTGCCCTGTGGAGAAAGACCGATCAGTTATTCGTCTGTTTCGGAGCCCCTAAGAAAGGGGCTCCAGTATCTAAGCAGAGAATGAGCAAGTGGGTGGTCGAGGCCATTTCACTTGCTTACGATATTTAAGTATGATTTGACAGTGTATTTTAATATAAATCAAAAATATAAAAGATGTGCATGATAGCCGACACCTGGATGAACACTGAACAGTTGGATTTATGACTGTAAATTATTCCATTCAAATGTTATTGAGCTCTAAATTATGACATATTTATGTATGAGCCAAAATACAGTAGTAAAAAACAGCAATATTTAAGTATGACTTGACAGTTTATTTTAATACAAATCAAAAATATAAAAGATGTGCATGATAGCCGACACCTGGATGAACACTGTACAGTTGGATTTATGACTGTAAATTATTCCATTCAAATGTTATTGAGCTCTAAATTATGACATATTTATGTATGAGCCAATATACAGTAGTGAAAAACAGCAATATTTAAGTATGATTTGACAGTGTATTTTAATATAAATCAAAAATATAAAAGATGTGCATGATAGCCGACACCTGGATGATCACTGTACAGTTGGATTTATGACTGTAAATTATTCCATTCAAATGTTATTGAGCTCTAAATTATGACATATTTATGTATGAGCCAATATACAGTAGTGAAAAACAGCAATATTTAAGTATGACTTGACAGTTTATTTTAATACAAATCAAAAATATAAAAGATGTGCATGATTGCTGTCACCTGGATGAACACTGTACAGTTGGATTTATAACTGTAAATTATTCCATTCAAATGTTATTGAGCTCTAAATTATGACATATTAATGTATGAGCCAATATACAGTAGTGAAAAACAGAAATATTTAAGTATGATTTGACAGTGTATTTTAATATAAATCAAAAATATAAAAGATGTGCATGATAGCCGACACCTGGATGATCACTGTACAGTTGGATTTATGACTGTAAATTATTCCATTCAAATGTTATTGAGCTCTAAATTATGACATATTAATGTATGAGCCAATATACAGTAGTGAAAAACAGCAATATTTAAGTATGATTTGACAGTTTATTTTAATACAAATCAAAAATATAAAAGATGTGCATGATTGCTGTCACCTGGATGAACACTGTACAGTTGGATTTATGACTGTAAATTATTCCATTCAAATGTTATTGAGCTCTAAATTATGACATATTAATGTATGAGCCAATATATAGTAGTGAAAAACAGCAATATTTAAGTATGATTTGACAGTGTATTTTAATATAAATCAAAAATATAAAAGATGTGCATGATAGCCGACACCTGGATGAACACTGTACAGTTGGATTTATGACTGTAAATTATTCCATTCAAATGTTATTGAGCTCTAAATTATGACATTTATGTATGAGCCAATATATAGTGAAAAACAGCAATATTTAAGTATGATTTGACAGTGTATTTTAATATAAATCAAAAATATAAAAGATGTGCATGATAGCCGACACCTGGATGATCACTGTACAGTTGGATTTATGACTGTAAATTATTCCATTCAAATGTTATTGAGCTCTAAATTATGACATATTTATGTATGAGCCAATATACAGTAATAATAATAATAATAGATTTTATTTATAATGCACTTTTCATTCCGAAGAATCTCAAAGTGCAACAAAGGGGGGGGGGGGGGGGGAATAACAACAAAAAAATGAATAACAAGTAAAAATATAGAATACTACAAACAATCAACCAACACAGAAAACAGAACAGAAACAGAGCTGATGGTGAACAGAAACAGAGCTGATGGTGAACAGAAACAGAGCTGATGGTGAACAGAAACAGAGCTGATGGTGAACAGAAAACAGCTGATGGTGAACAGAAAACAGCTGATGGTGGAAGTCTCTGTTAGCTCCGCAGCACACTGTGGTCCACTCCATGTTTCAGATTTCTCCCAGCGGCAGTGTCCCGATGACATCGCTGAGGCACGACAGCTGAAGACCAGATGATGGGTCTTCTTCATGATGATTCAAACGATGGGGATCGCTGCAGCACCATGCAGGAGGCAGAACATTCCTCCGGGCACTTCTGTTGACACACCGGGGCCGGCGCAGATGTCGCTCCACGGTCGCAATGCAGGACGGAACAGCGGCGCAGCCGAGAAGCAGAACATCCCAACATCATGCCGGACACCGACGACGAGAGCCCGGATGACGCTAGCCCGGTGCAAACTTCAGCCACCATGCAGCTTAAGCCCAAGGGAGACCACCAGTGAGCACCCGCGGCGAGAAACATAAAATGTCCTCCAAACCAGAAACCAACCGCAGCAATTCAAATGTAAACATTAGAGAAGCGGTTGAAAACGGCGAAACGACGAACAACGACTTCTCAGTGGCTGCCAGCAATCAGCAACAGTCCCAATTGTAGCTCTGACTGTTAGACTAGTCACAAACATAAGGAAATAAAATAAAATGTAAATCTAATAGTCCATTAACATGATTTGTTGTGGGTGGAGAAGCGGCGAACAGACGACGCCAGCGTCCTCTCCCCCACGTTGCCTAGCAACCTCACAGTAGTGAAAACAGCAATATTTAAGTATGACTTGACAGTATATTTTAATATAAATCAAAAATATAAAAGATGTGCATGATTGCTGTCACCTGGATGAACACTGTACAGTTGGATTTATGACTGTAAATTATTCCATTCAAATGTTATTGAGCTCTAAATTATGCCATATTTATGTATGAGCCAATATACAGTAGTGAAAAACAGCAATGTTTAAGTATGATTTGACAGTGTATTTTAATATAAATCAAAAATATAAAAGATGTGCATGATAGCTGACACCTGGATGATCACTGTACAGTTGGATTTATGACTGTAAATTATTCCATTCAAATGTTATTGAGCTCTAAATTATGACATATTTATGTATGAGCCAATATATAGTAGTGAAAAACAGCAATATTTAAGTATGATTTGACAGTGTATTTTAATATAAATCAAAAATATAAAAGATGTGCATGATAGCTGACACCTGGATGATCACTGTACAGTTGGATTTATGACTGTAAATTATTCCATTCAAATGTTATTGAGCTCTAAATTATGACATATTTATGTATGAGCCAATATACAGTAGTGAAAAACAGCAATATTTAAGTATGACTTGACAGTGTATTTTAATATAAATCAAAAATTTAAAAGATGTGCATGATAGCCGACACCTGGATGAACACTGTACAGTTGGATTTATGACTGTAAATTATTCCATTCAAATGTTATTGAGCTCTAAATTATGACATATTTATGTATGAGCCAATATATAGTAGTGAAAAACAGCAATATTTAAGTATGATTTGACAGTGTATTTTAATATAAATCAAAAATATAAAAGATGTGCATGATAGCCGACACCTGGATGATCACTGTACAGTTGGATTTATGACTGTAAATTATTCCATTCAAATGTTATTGAAGTTTGAAACGTGCATACCAATGTCGTATGCAACTTTAGAGACGGTCCCTAAATTTGCGAATATCAAACGTCTAACGTCAAACCAACTTCATGCCAGTTGACGGGATGCACGTAACTAAGAGACAGAGTCCGTTAAAGATGTCGAAGTAGTATGTCCCGAAGCTTGCATACTTTTCTGCTACACACTCAAAAGTATATACTTTTTCTTCACAAAAAGAGTACATACTTTTAGGACGTAGTATAAGTAGGCGAATTGGGACGCAGCACTCTTCAAGGAGGTCTCGGTATGCTTGTTTGGTCCGCTTGGTACGCACCTGAGTGCGATTGCTGCTTCCACACCTGACCAAACGAACCGCACCAAACGGGAAAACGAACTCTAGCATGATTCAAACGAACTAAACGAGGCAGGTGTGAAAGCACCCTAACACACCGCAGTAATTGCTCAGCACAGGTGATCAATGTCAGGACGCAGCTCCACGCTATGGGCGTGTCTTCCCATTTGAAATACACAACCATCGAAATAAAAATAAATATTAGACACTTAACCGGTCACAGATGCATATCATTGATTTCATGCCTAATCTTTAATCAAAATAACTTCCCCTCCCTCTTGCAGCGATACCTTTTCTCTTAAAGGTGCACTATGAAGTATTTTTGCAGTAAAATATCCAAAAACCACTAGGCCAGTGTTATATATTTTGTTCAGTTGAGTACCTACAATATCCCAGAAGTTTCCAACTATTTGTAAATTGTGAGAAAATTGCTATTTTAACTAAGGACCGGGACGTTTCAGCATTGCATTTGAGGGAGTCGCCTGTCAATTGCGTCATATCTGCGCTACCCTCGGTTTCGGCTTTTATTTGGCAGGAGCGCTTTACTCTTAGCAGTGTGAACAAGTGAACGCATGGAGTAACGTCATAACATCATTTTGAACACACTTAAATGTATCCAATATGATAAACAGAGCTACATTACCTCAAAATCATACCTGGAAGAGCGGATCAGTGCAGGCGCCCGGCGACTGTGTCCCGTCCCGTCATAATAAAAGTCCCGGTATTCGCGAGGCGGGTATTTGTTTAACAATCGCTCCAGCAGCTGTGCTCAGGTCCATAACACTCGGTCCTGCTCTGCTTTACACTACAGTAACGTTAATAACCGCATGCATGAACGTGATTTCTGCCCGAGTCCTATTTTCCACCGGCTGTGATGAGAAGACCACATCTCCCAAGATGCTGCGCTCACACATTGCGTCATCAAACTACGATTTGTTTTGAATAGGCGCCCTCCAGTGGACGGAAAGCTCCATAGTGCACCTTTAATTCTCTGATGATGTGTTTACTGCTGGCGTGAGGGCGGGGCAACCTGTCAATCACATGACATCACAGAAATAACAAAGCACGACCATCAATCACATCCTGTCCTAAATTTTTTTCTTGTTCAAGAGCACTATATACACAACTTCAATGTTGACTTTAATATACTAATTAAAGTGATTAAAACTATTACAGCAAAGGACAAAATGTGTGATGAAGGCACAGATCAAATATCAGAAGCTGAGAAATTAAAAAAAGAAACAGTGTGCTGCTAAATGGTGGTTTAATTAAGTTTTAGATGTCATTATTATTCATCAGAGCAGCTGTTTGCCTGACAGGTGCTTGTTACTGGCAGCACAAAATAGCTGCTTTCTGACCCCAAGGACGTAGAGCTCATAATTTAAAACTAACCACATAATTGAGAGAAAATCATTGCAAGCTCATTAGTTTGCTTATGTTGACCTCTAGGCTTGTATCAAATTAGCATTTTTCCTTTATTTTTTGGATGTTGCTGCTTCGAGTCAGTAGTTATTATTTAATGCTTCTCTATCTTAAAGAAACAGTTAAACTTTACTCTAAAATTAAAGCATTTAATCACCCGAATATTTCTCTATCCAAACCTCTGTTTTCCAGCATGAAAGGAGACGAGGTTAGTTGTGGTGGTGCTCTATCCATATTGATCCCTATCAATCAGGGTTAGACAGTTTCATGTGAAAGCTCTTTATATGTGCTAATCGACTGCAGCTCTATAGCTTATTGACACATGACGTTATATGTAAAACTTAAGATCTAAGCTTTACTTTTAACTTAGTAACATCAAAAATGATATTAAATAGCTAAGAGCATTTATTTCATAAACAGCAGACAGAAAAGGAATTTTACAAATGGTTCGATGACTTAAATTGGGTTAAGATAGTTTATCTTTAGTCTGACGGCGCGTATCTAAGTGTAGGCACACTATACTGTCCATGTCCAGAAAGGGAATAAAAATATCATCAAAGTAGTCCATATGGGACATCAGTTAGTTAGTTAGAATCTCTTGAAGCATCGAAAATATATTTTGGTCCAAATATAACAAAAACTACGACTTTATTCAGCATTGTCTTCTCTTCTGCATTTGTTTTCAAACCTCAAATAAAGATTCAAACGGTCATGAATCAGCGTATTGATTCATGATTCGGATCGCCAATGTCACGTGATTTCAGCAGTTTAACATGCCATCTGGGTGTCGGCTGCTCACTGGTGGTCTCCCACGGGCTTGAACTGCGTGGTGGCTGAGGTTGCCGGTTGATTGGAGGCGTTTGCACCGGGGTAGCGTCATCAGCATCTGGCATGTTCTCATCAGACCAAAATCTCATTTCTCAACGTCTTGGAGTCCAGGTGTTTTTTTTTTTTAGCAAACTCCATGCAGGCTTTCATGTGTCTTGCATTGAGGAGTGGCTTCGGTCGGGCCACTCTGCCATAAACCCCTGATTGGTAAAGGGCTGCAGTGATGGTTGACTTTCTACAACTTTCTCCCATCTCCCGACTGCATCTTTGGAGCTCAGCTACAGTGATTTTTGGGTTCTTCTTTACCTCTCTCACCAATGCTCTTCTATCCCCGATAGCACAGTTTGGCCGGATGGCCAGGTCTAGGAAGGGATCTGGTCATCCCAAACATCTTTCATTTAAGGATTATGGAGGCCAGTGTCCTCTTAGGAACCTTAAGTGCAGCAGAAATTGTTTTGTACATTGGCCAGATCTGTGCCTTGCCACCTTGTCTCTGAGCTCTTCAGGCAGTTCCTTTGACCTCATGATTCTCATTTGCTCTGACATACCCTGTGAGCTGTAAGGTCTTATATAGACAGGTGTGTGGCTTTCATATCAAGTCCAATCAGTATAATCAAACACAGCTGGACTCAAATGAAGGTGTAGAACCATCTCAAGGATGATCAGACAAAATGGACAGCACCTGAGTTAAATATATGAGTGTATACACACTATATGGCCAAAAGTATTAGGACACCTCCAAATAATGAATTCAGGTGTCCCGATCACTTCCATAGCCACAAATGCATTTTTTTTTTAAAGCACCTACAAATACAGTCTGCTTCAGTAGGTTTCTATAGCTCAGCAACTGTCTGGCAATCCGATGAATAAGTCTGGATTTGCAAGTTTTTGCTTTTAGCGGTTGGGCGTGGCCCCTTAGTTCCAGAGAAAGGAACCCTTAATGCTTACGCATATCAAGACATTTTAGACAATTTCATGTTCCCAACTATGTGGGCACAGTTTGGTGATGACCCCTTCCTGTTCCAACATGACTGCGCACCAGTGCACTAAGCCTTAGTGTCACGGTTGGTAAATCCGCTGTCTCATTCTAGTCTTGTGTGTGTGTGGTGCAGGTGTATGTTGTGTGGGTGTGTCTCATTACATTGTTACATCTCATTACACTCATTATCCTGATCAGCAGCAGTTGCACATCATCATCACCAGTCTACTTAATGCCTTCTCTCCCTCTCCATGTTGTCAGACCGTTGTTTGAGTCTCCCGTGCCCCGTGCCCGTTTCTTGTGTTTCCTGTGTACTGGACTCTGTATGAACATTGCTTTTTGCATTGCATTTGCTTCCGTCCTGTTTATCATTACAATTAGGCAACATAGTGTGTGTATGCAATTCCATGCAAAAACCATCCTAAAAGGTGTAAAATATAAACACTTAAGTAATAATTGCATACCCTGTTTTTAAAGAAGAAAGATGTTCATTAGTCTCATTATTAAAAATTTTGTTCATTTTGAACAGTAAAAAAGCTTACACAGTGTACCTTTAAAAAGTATTTTTATTTATAAAATTATTTTCTTTAACCTCATTTGATGAAGTTTTCAGCTTAATATTACCCCTTTTGTGGATACAACCTTGATTAAGTATGTGTGTGTGTGTGTGTGTGTGTGTGTGTGTGTGTGTGTGTGTGTGTATATATATATATATATATATATATATATATATATATATATATATATATATATATATATATATATATATATATATATATATATATATATATATATATATATATGATCAAATAAGTTTAACCAAAACCTTTTCTTTGACCTCCTTTGACGAAGTTTGGGCTTTAAATTAGACCCCTCCCTACCCTGCGCACCACCAGAACGGTCTTCACTGACAGGGTGACAGAAGTTGGGCTTTAGTTCGCATGAGTAAACGAGTGACAGTTGTGAAACACGTTTCCTGCAGCACATTCAGTCTCTCGCTGATTTAAGTTATTTGTTTCTCGAAACCGAAGCTCTGCGCGTCGGATGCGCACCGGCGCGCGTTGGGAGACACTCGACGAACCGCACAGGAGAAAAGGTGCATTCACACACTCAGAAACAGGAATATTTCGTGCCTTAGGTAATGTATGGTTTTTATTAATTTATTCTAAAGACAATATCCTGGCTTGTCTATATAGGCTACTGCAAATTTTTCTCTACATCGAATTTTATTATTTCTCAGTTTAGTCAAAGGATGCAATATTTAAAGTATGCATACATTTAGAAGATGCCGTGGTTAGTTATCACAAGCGCTATATCCCAATGGTTTTGAGTCAAAGGCATCTCTGTATGTTCGTTTCATGTGGACACGATAATATATTTTTATTTAATCCCTGAAATAACAAACTTAGTATAAATAACAACCTTGCAAAATGTAACAATAGATATGTAGTTGTGATATCTGTATTAATGATCTTTTTTTTAATTCTTTTTTTTATACGAATTTCACCATAAAATCTACATTTTGCAGTTTGTGTGAGGTGTTAATGAGCGCTAAAATTATTGACTAATGAGCTTGCATCTGACTAGTGAAGAAAGTTCCATTATCAGCATTATTATAAGGTAATTAACACTGACAATAAGATAATTATGGTATTGCAGACTCCATACATCACTTAATCACCCTGTCTGGTCCTGGTTCCTTTTCAGATCTATTCCTTATCTATATGGCATGATCTTCAGTTTCATGTATAGTCGTTATTTATGCAAGCATTCTTTTATCTGCGGTCCCCGTTACAGGATTACACGCGATAAGATGCTGCCCTGATGAATATGATGAAATTCTGGTGATTTAGAAAATCTTTAGAGATGTTAATGAACTCCAAATGTATGAATTTTTAAAAAAGTATAAATATTCCATGCAACCTCTCAATTAATATGATCATAAAACCTGCATGCAAATGAATAATAGAATAGTAAAATTCATTTTAAAACAGTTTAGCCTGCTGCACTGCAAGAGATATCAACTTTCTAAAATAATTTAATGTCAACTACCCATCGATAGTGTAACTTCATGGGGTTGGGGGGGGGGGGGGGGGATTTGGCTGGCTGAGTTTAATTTAAAATGTATTTACGCAGATGATATGAATGTTTACCTGCTAAGCTTGGACTTTTTGATCATTCTTGCTTGTCTAACAGTTAAATTAAAGGGATAATTCACCCAAAAATGAAAATCCTGTCATAATTTACTCACCCTTATGTGGTTCGCAAACTGATTTTGTTCATCTTTGGAACACAAATAAAGATCTTTTTGATGAGATCTGAGAGCTTTCTGTCCCTAGACAGCTATATGCAACTACTACTATGACACTGAGATCGTAAAACAAAATCATATGGATTGAGCGGTTAAGTCCAACAGTTTCTGAAGAGACACAATCTCTTTATATCATGAACAGATTTGATTTAGTCTTTTATTAACTTATGAACATTGTTCAGAAAACTTAAACAGAAGCTCAGTCAAACCTAAAGCAATCTTGTGCATCGCGTCCTGTATTGATTTGATACAGCGGGGCGCGTCATTTTGCTTGTAAATACGGGACGATAAGGAGTTTGCTAAAATATTGGCGGGGACAATTTTGCCATCTTAAAATATTGATTGGGACTAGTACCTAGCGTCCCCCCCTAAACCTACGCCCATGTTTACAGAAGCTCAAACACACTACGTAACAGGAGGATGAATCTCATTGGTTCTTACAGAAGCTCAAACACACTACGTAACAGGAGGATGAATCGCATTGGTTCCTACAGAAGCTCAAAGCGCACTGCGTAACAGGAGGATGAATCTCATTGGTTCCTACAGAAGCTCAAAGCGCACTGCGTAACAGGAGGATGAATCTCATTGGTTCCTACAGAAGCTCAAAGCGCACTGCGTAACAGGAGGATGAATCTCATTGGTTCCTACAGAAGCTCAAAGCGCACTGCGTAACAGGAGGATGAATCTCATTGGTTCCTACAGAAGCTCAAAGCGCACTGCATAACAGGAGGATGAATCTCATTGGTTCTTGCACGTCACGCGAACATGCTTGAGCTTCCTCTTTTTGAAGCTGACGAATGTTTATGTGAATTAAAGCCTAAATTCAGTCTGTTCATCATATAAAGCAATCAAGTCTCTTCAGAAAATGATGAACTCTTCATGAGTCTTTTCAGTTGTGATGAAAGAAAGTCCTAAGGGTTTGAAACGATGTGAGGGTGAGTAATTAATGACTGAATTTTCATTTTTAGGTGAACTATCCCTTTATAATGAACAAATGAAGGAAGATTCTTTGGAGAAAAAAATACATTACTGCAGGCACGCTGTTGTGTTTTACAATGCTGGTATAAAGTGAACAAAAAGCTTTTTTACGACCTTCATTTTCTATAGTTGCTTTTATACAGGTACATTAATGCACTTATGTTAATGCACTTAATAAGCAGTTATGTAACAAATAATTCAAGACTGAATGAGACCATTGAAAAACCTTTGTGTTTTCGTCCAGCAGGTGGAGACACAAGTGTTTTGACTGAAGAATGGAGGGCTCTGGCTGGGAAGGTGGAGGAGAAGAGCCTCCTGGAAGCCATGTGTACGAGGTGATGGTGCTCCAAAACACCACGGCCCCTCACAACTTCACCTTCGCAGACGTAGCCCTGCTGCAGACCTTCAAGCCACTTATCATCCCCTGTTACGTTCTGGTGCTGCTGGTGGGCGTCTTTGGCAACTACCTTCTGATCTACATCATCTGCCGCACGAGGAAGATGCACAACGTCACCAACTTCTTCATCGGTAACCTGGCCTTCTCAGACATGTTGATGTGCGTGACCTGCGTCCCGTTCACGCTGGCCTACGCCTTCAGCCCTCACGGGTGGACGTTCGGACGCTTCATGTGCTACCTGGTGTTCTTGATCCAGCCCGTCACTGTATACGTGTCCGTTTTCACTCTCACAGCCATTGCCGTGGACAGGTGAGTGCAGCCATCTGACCCTCTAATGATCTCTCTAATGGCTCAGGCGGTTATGTGACGTAGATATCAAAGCTAAGTGGGGTTAAAGTGGGTCAGATCACTTGAGATAAAAGGATGAAATGATGGTTCTTTTGAAAAAGGTCTTTGGAGATCATTAGAGGTCTCTAAAGTGAAGACTGCAGTTTGAGAGGAGGGTCACTTTTCATGCTGTTTCCCCACTACTGCTTTGATGTTTGCTGACAAAACTGAATTGTTTCTTGCTTTCTTAACTCACAAAATCTGTCAAGAATATTTCTGTCATATTTCCCCCCATACATATGTACATTAAAACAATTATGATTTTGTAGAAAAAATGAAGCCTATTTTAAGATCTTTGCCTTGTGAAATTATTTCACATTTTCTCATTACAATAATTCAAAATATATTTTACTATAATCTAAAAAATAGTAAAGATTATAATAATATTATTTTTTAAATGCTGTAGTGAATTAATTTGTTTGTTTAAAACAAACAAAAAAAACAACATTTTACTGTTTTTTTTCTATAGCAAAAATGTAACTATATTGATTGTAAATGTAATATGTCCAAATGAATGACTATATACTATCTGCTGCTAACTCTTGATTAGTATATATTTACACTGATCAGTCATAACATTATGATCCCCTTTCTAATATTGTGTTGGTCCCTCTTTTGCTGCCAAAACAGCCCTGACACGTCGAGGCATGGACTTCACTAGACCCCTGAAGGTGTGATTTTAGAAGATGTTAGCAGCAGATCATTTAAGTCCTGTAAGTTGCGAGATGGGGCCTCCATGGATCAGACTTATTTGTTCAGCACATCTCACAGATGCTTGATTGGATTAAGATCTGGGGAAGTTGGAGGCCAAGTCAACACCTCATACTCGTTATTATGTTCCTTAAACCATTCCTGAAAATGTTTTGCTTTGTGGCAGGGTGCATTATCCTGCTGAAAGAGGCCACTGCCACCAGGGAATACAGCCTCAATGAAAGAGTGTATGTGCATGGTCTTCAACAATGCTTAGGTAGGTGTTATGTGTCAAAGTAACATCCACATGGACGGCAGGACCCAAGGTTTCCTAGCAGAACATTGCCCAAAGCATCACATTGCCTTCACCAGCTTGCCTTCTTCCCATAAGGCATACTGGTGCCATGTGTTCCCCAGTTAAGCAACACACCTGGCCAGCCACGGGATGTAAAAGAAAACAGGTCCTCTGTCACCAGTTCACTGTTCCTTCCTTTGACCACTTTTGATAGATACTGACCACTGCAGACACTTCACAAGAGCTGCAGTTTTAGAGATGCTCTGACCAAACTCTGGTCAGGCCAATCATAATCACGTATAGAGTCATTGAGCAGGCTTAATATAATGACGACATAGTTGCGTGCTGCTTGTAAACAGAGAAGCTGGCGAACGGCGGTCTTTCAAAGCGGCTTTGGCCGCGACTCTGGAAGACTTGAGTTAAGCTTTTCAGTAACACTTTACAATAAGGGTGCACTAATATGCAATAATTCATGCTTAATTAATGCACAGATAATCATGAGTTAATGTATTACTAATGGTGAACTAACCCATTTATTAATGATTACTGCATCAGCAACTAATGAAGATTCTACAAGTAATCATTAAATAGTTGTTAAATATGTTATAATGAATGAATTCCTTAATAATGTATTATATTAACTAATAATGTAAATTAATGTCTTAATTACCACAAGGGGTCAAAGCCATGCATTTCAACTTCCAGTTGTCTGCTTTAATTAATCATTAGCTAATGATTTATAAAGGTATCATTATGTTATGACTTTACTTGTTGGGGCACTATCAACCAGCTCCACTTCACGTTGCACTGGTTGGTTGTAAAGCGATCCAATTGCGTGCAGAGGGAGTTTGAAAGACAACCATTTATCCCTTCCCTTGGATATAGCCATGTCAATGGTGAGTTCCCAGACCCAACATCTTGATGTGGTTCTGGCTTGTCAGGCATCATCTCTCCTGATTCTACGTCTCTCCATCGTCTTCAGTATCTGTCTTGCGATAGATTCCTCCTGCAGTGTCCTTTGGCCCTAGAGATGCAGTCGCACCATTTCCCCACAAAGAAATCAAATTATTTAACAAAAAAATTAGCCTTTATTATCTCCCTGCTGACGCGGCGAGCACTCCACTGGGCCCAGACGATCTCGAATCGAAATGGTAGTGTCACACAAACTCATTTTCAAGAATTTCACCACTCATACGCAAGGTGTTTGAAATTCCTGATAGTAATCTTCTTCTTCTAATTTTCTTCAATTGGTGAGCAGTAATATCATCTCAACCACGGGAAAATGTCTATTTCTGAATATGGACCCTAGCCAGTGGATGGAATCAGCGCTCACTTTTCAACACCTACCGGCAGGGATTAAATCCCAGGCTTCCATTTCCATCCATTGACATCCCTGCCTGTTATTTCCCTTTTAGTGTCGTTGTAACAAGTTCGATAAGGTAAGGAAGGAAGAGGACACGGGGGTCGGCAGGACTGTTGATGCTTTTTATTCTTGTAACTCAATCACAACGTGCACACTTCTTCGTGTGTCTGTTTTCTCATATATCGCTCAGTCTCTGTATCACTTCCGGGTCACGCACTTCCGGCTTCCGGTAAACTCAGTGTCTCGCACCAACAGTCCGACTCTCTCTCTCCTCGGTCTCCGGTTCCGCTGGTGTTTTATCCCGTCTCCGCGCTCATTACTAGCACAAGAGACAGGTGTTATTAATCTGCGTCCAACCCACTCACTTACCGCTCGTCCCGTGGCCCTCTCTCCCGCTGCAGACCTCGCTGAACCACGCCCCCCTTGCCACAGTCGTATTCTTCCCCAAACTGGCATCGTCGTTGCCTCCACATTGGCCATGGGTCTGTGTCATCGACCTCCTTCCAGGTGAGCCAGTGCCCTATGGTAAAATGTATCTTCTCTCTATCCTTGAACAGAAGGCCATGGAGGAATATGTTGAAGAGGCTCTCCACCTAAGTTAGATCTGCCCGTCCACATCCCCTGCAGCTTTTTTCTTTGTGGTGAAGAAGGATGAAGGCTTGCGGCAATACACTGATTGCAGAGCACTCAACAACATCAGTGGGAAGTTCCAATATCCACTTTCCCTTGTGGAGCAACTTTGCGGAGCAGCCGTGCAAACCAAGTTGGACCTCCGCAGCGTGACTGCATTTGTGACCCCTACAGAACACTAGAAGTACCTCGTCATGTCTCATGGGTTAGTAAACGCCCCCTGGACGTATTCCAGGATTTCATGCACAAGATGCTCTGGGACTTCCTCCATCGATGCACGATCGATATTGACGACATCTTGATTTATTCCCAGAGCCTGGCCAACCATCACCAACATGTTGCAGAGGTTCTTCAATGCATGAGTTAGTATCAGCTTTCCTGAAAGCCAAGAAGTGTTCCTTTCATCTACCCACTGTGCAATTCCTAGATTATAACATCAGGCATCCATGTGGCATCCATGTGGACGCGGGGAAAGCCAATGTAGTCCGTTCCTGGCCCATACGTTCAACCATCAAAGATTCCTAGGTTTTGCAAACTTCTATCGTCACTTCATCCACAGTTACAGCTCCATAACGGCAGCATTAACTAACCTCTTCAAGAATAAGCCTAAATCCCTTTCCTGGACACCAGTTGCCACTCAGGCTTTCCAGAGCCTCAAGAATGCCATCACAAGTGCACTGCTTCTGATTAATCCTGACCCCAATAAGCCCTTCGTCGTCAAGGTTGACCCTTCCACAACCAGAGTAGGAGCAGTGCTGTCTCAGCAGCAGGGGAATCCAGCATGTCTCCATTCATGTACCTTCTTTTCAAATAAGTTATCCCTGGAGGAGATTAACTATGATAGCGGGAACAGAGAACTGCTCACAATCAAATTCGCAGAGCCATGTGGAGACACTGGTTTCGTAGAGACACTGGTAAGCAGGTGCTAAGGAGAAGTTCACTGTACTCACTAACCACAAAAATCTCCAATATCTCTGTGATGCCAAGCGACTTAACCCAAGGCAGGCAAGATGGGCTTTGTTCTTTACCCGATTCCATTCCACCATCTCATTTAATCCAGATACCAAGAATCTCAGAGCCGATGCTTTCTCATGTCTCCATGCTCCAGAAGAAAAGACAGAAGATCCTGAGCCCATCTTGCCTCAATATATACTCCTATGCCCCATCCAGTGGTCCATTCACCAACAACTCTCCTCCTCCAGTGCAACCAAGCCTTCTCTGCCGAGGGTGTCCACCAGGACACGTATGTGCCCAGGTCCCAACGCACCAAAATCACGCACTCGGCCCATACATCCATGGGCACTGGCCACATAGGGACCAACCGCACCCTCTCACTGCTACAAGATCGCTTCTGGTGGACATTCCAGATGACGTGAGAAGGTTTGTCCAGGGATGTGTTGCTATGGAAGGCCTTCTTCATGCTTATAGGTGTGGATATCAGTCTGTCATCGGGGTACCACCTTCAGTCGCAGAGATTAGGTGCTTCCTGAGAACCTTCTGTCATGGCCACCAGAACTTTTGGAGCCAATTCCTAGGCTGGGCCAAGTATGCGCAGAACTCAAGTCTCCAGTCTCTCCACCAAGGTGTGTGCTTCAGCGTCCATCTTCTCTGCCATCCACAACCTCCTCATCCAGCTACAGGGATAAAGACATGTCATTATCGCCATTCATCAACTAGTTATTTCTGCTGATAAACTCTCAATTTAACTAATAAACTTCTCATTCCCTTCTGCTATAAATAAAGTTTATGTTGTTTCTTGCCTCCTTGTTGTGAGTCTCTGTTCTGAAGAAAATATAGATAGATAGATAGATAGATAGATAGATAGATAGATAGATAGATAGATAGATAGATAGATAGATAGATAGATAGATAGATAGATAGATCGATCGATCGATCGATCGATCGATCGATCGATCGATCGATACAGATATAGATAGATAGAAGGTTCTCTGCTTCATTTTCTTTAAACATTTATTATTTCTGATTTTGTGGTAATATCTGAAAGAAAAATAATAAAATCCATTATATTACTGCCTTTTTACTGTAGTAAAAATAACTATATTCAATCTATTGAGATTTAAAAATGATTATATAAATTATGAGTAAATAATGACAATTATTTATTCATTGTTCCATGAATGAGATTAACAGGAATTAAAAAAAATGTTTGTAAAATGTCAAAAAATATATTGTAAAAATAGGCTTCATTTACTTTATACAAATCATAATGCATATACAAAACATATACAAAACCCACCCAAATTTTTTTGCTCCCGACGCCCATGTGTAAACACAAAACACTTTTATTTTAAATGAAATTAATCATGACTAATCGATTTGACAGCACTAACTATAATTTATATAATATAATATAATATCTCTGTGTTGTAACAGGTACTACGCTACAGTTCACCCTTTGAAGAAGCGAATCTCAATGGCAGCATGTGGTTACGTGCTGTCTGGGATCTGGCTGCTGTCGTGTGTTCTAGTGGCTCCCGCTGTAGCCCACACCTATCACGTGGAGTTCAGAGAAGAGGGTTTGACCATCTGTGAGGAGTTCTGGTTGGGCCAGGAGACCCAGCGGCTGGTCTACGCCTACAGCACATTACTACTGACCTACATCCTCCCTTTATCCGCAGTCTGCGTCTCTTACTTCTGCATCTCCGTCAAACTCCGTAACTGCGTGGCTCCCGGACACCGTACACGGGACCAGGCCGAAGCCCAGCGGGCACGAAAGCGTAAGATCTTCAGGCTGGTGTCTCTTGTGGTGGCAGCGTTCGCCATCTGCTGGCTGCCCATCTATGTGTTCAATGTCCTGCGTGACATCGACATCCGCCTTATCAATAAGCGCCATTTCTTGTTGATCCAGTTGTTGTGTCATCTGTGCGCCATGAGCTCGTCCTGTTGCAACCCATTCTTGTATGCGTGGCTGCACGACCGTTTCCGCGCAGAACTGCGCAAGATGTTCACCTGCCATCGCCGCATCGGCATACCCGCAAACCACTGTGCGACAGCCAGCGTAGTACTATGACATCAGAGTAGGCTTCAAAAAAGCTGAAAAGTCATGAAGTGCAAATTAATAATGGTCAATAAAATGTAAATACAAGAAAAGACATAATGGATGGAAACATGCTCATAGCAAAATTATCTTTTGTTCTTCACTTTGTGCAAATATACATTAGCAAACATCCCAAATGAACTGAAGAAGATTTTGACATCAAAAAAGGTGGCGTTGTAGAGCTGCAGAGCTAATCTACCTATTATGTAATCACCATGGACTAATGTAAATCAAAGGTGTTTGCCAGCCGGAACAAACTTTTCCGGAAAGTTTGCTTTGGCAAGCTGTTTTGAACTCCTGAAACGAACTCCTTACGAACTTTGTTTTGGCCTGATTTTGTTTGAAATAATATCACACCAGTTTGTTCTTTAATTTCACTTGAAGTACACTATATTGCCGAAAGTATTCTGACACCACTCCAAAGCATTGAGTTCAGGTGAACAGACTGTTTCTACAAATATTTGTGAGAGAATGGGTCGCTCTCAGGAGCTCAGTGAATTCAAGCGTTGTACTGTTATAGATGCCACCTGTGCAATAAGTCTGTTTGTGAAATGTCCTCACTACTAAATATTCCACCATTAACTGTTAGTGGTATTATAACAAAGTGGAAGCAATTGGGAACAACAGCAACTCAACCACGAAGTGGTAGGCCATGTAGAATCACAGAGTGGGGTCAACGCATGCTAAGGCGCACAGTGTGCAGAAGTTACCAACTTTCTATCAATAGTCAATAGATACAGACCTCCAAACTTTGGCCTTCAGATTAGCTCAAGAACAGTGCATAGAGAGCTTCGTGGAATGGGTTTCCAAGGCTGAGCAGCTGCATCCAACCAACATTAAGTGCAATGCAAAGCATAGTATGCAGTGGTGTACAACATGCCACCCCTGGACCCTGTAGCAGTGGAGACGTGTTCTCATTCGATGGACGAGTCTGGGTTTTGCGGTTGCCAGGAGAACGGTACTTGTCTGACTCCACTGTGCCAAGTGTAAAGTTTGGTGGAGGGAATATTATGGTGTGTGATTGTTTTTCAGCGGTTGGGCTTGACAATTTCATGCTCCCAAATTTGTGGGACAGTTTTGGGATAGCCCCTTCCTGTTCCAACATGATTGGCTGAGCCAGTTTGGTGTGGAGGAACTTGACTGGCCTGCACAGAGTTCTGACCTCAACCCGATAGAACACCTTTGGGATGAATTAGAGCAGAGACTGCGAGCCAGGCCTTCTTGTCTAACATCAGTGTCTGACCTCAAAATTTCCCATAAACACACTCCTAAACCTTGTGGAAAGCCTTCCCAGAAGAGTTGAAGCTGTTATAGCTGCAAAGGGTGGGCCGACTCTATATTAAACCCTACATATAAAGGATAGGCATTAAAGTTCATGTGCATGTAAAGGCAGAAATCCCCAAACTTTTGCCAACATAGTGTATATCGGGGTCTTAAAGGTGCCGTATGTAATAATGAGCAGTCTGAATTCAAAGAGAGAGGGTTGTTTCTCCTGCCCCCTCCTCCTCAGACTGGACCTTCACGCTGGTTGCTATTTTGAGAACACAACAGGAATGAGCGCAATGGACAGTGGAAAGCGGTCAATCCTTAAACTGTAAGTTGATGAGTTGATATGGCTCTTGACATAGAGCTTTTTGGATGGATGTCGAGGCTTTTTAAGATGGGTAGAATCTGCAAATAGCAGCCCAGGGAGCCAAAATTCTATTGGGTAAATTGGCAGTGAGCGGGATCACACAGACCAAAACAAAAACAGACATCCTGACATGGAATGCATGTTTCAAAGTAGAGTAACTGGCTGTAGCATTTTGTTCAGAGAAATTTAGCATGTTTCCTAAATCTCTGCAAGCATATTATATTTTTGTGTTTAAGTACAGTCAAAAAATTACATGCAGCACCTTTAAAGCTAAAGCAGCCATATCACCCTGTAGCCCAAGACTGGTTTCCCACTGTAGCTAAGCAGGGCTGAGCCTGGTCAGTACCTGGATGGGAGACCAACTGGGAAAACCAGGTAGCTGCTGGTAGAGGTGTTAGTGAGGCCAGCAGGGCGCTCATCCTGTGGTCTATGTGGGTCCTAACACTCTAGTATAGGGATGGGGACACTATACTGTAAGAAGCACTGTCCTTCAGATGAGACGTTAAACTGATGTTCTGACTTTCTGTGGTCATCAAAAATCCCAGGATGTCCCTCGGAAAAAAAGAGTAAGGTGTAACCCCGGCATCTTGGCCAAATTACCCATTGACTCCTGTCCAACATGGCCTCCTAATCATCCCCATATCCTGATTGGCTTCATCACTTTGTCTCCTCTCCACCAATCAGCTGGTGTGTGGTGAGCGTTCTGCCGCAATATGGCTGCCGTCGCATCACCCAGGTGGGTGCTGCACATTGGTGGTGGATGAGGAGATTCCCCCCATCCATGTAAAGCGATTTGAGTGCCTTGAAAAGCGCTATATAGATGTAACAAATTATTATTATTAAAGCGAAGTCTACAAATATATAAATAACAGGCACAGCAATGCCGGTAGAAGCATAGTGTTGTGTTAATGTGTGAATTGTATTTGGGACTACTAAGTGCTGTGTAATGATGTAATATGTGTCAAGAACGCAAGTGAAGAGTAAACAAAGTAGATGAAGTTCACTACACCTGTCCCGTGTGCTTTATTGCTGCTTACTAAGGTGTTTACAAACTAATGTAAAAGGCTCATTGAAGACAACAATATACTAAAACGTTTTTCCTGTGGGTTTTTTTCATTTACAGACTACAATGTTGTCAAAACAATCCCCGTTAACATGGATCCGCAAAAACAATTAAAAAGGCTGTATAATTAATTCCAGGCCATTAGTTTGTAGCCTGCGCTTACCAGACTCTTGTACATTTCATTTGTACATAGAGTCTGGCCACTCTCCATTGACAAGCGTTTACTTCCGCGAAGGCGGGAACTCTGCTGAGGTTTAAAACTATTGGATCAGCCCTGAGCCACCCTGGATCTGCCATACCCAATCACTAACGTTTGGTCGTGACGTATGTCACGCGCCCTTCGCCTGTTTCACACAAATACGACATAAATGTGCAGGCCACCTCTGTGATAAAACCTAAAACTCGTGCATTCGGATTGTGATTTATTCACGGCACGGTGGATGGGAGAGTTTTATGTTTAGGAACGCGCCGCTCATGCGGTCCGTAATATGATTGTATGCTGTAAATAAAATATCATATGCTTGGTGTGATAATAAATGCTGCTATAAATAACAGACCAATTCAAATGTTTACGTGCTTTTATTTGAATGGTGATGAAATATATTGCTCTTGTAAATACTCGCCAACTATATACAAGTCTAGAAATGCATCCTAATAACAGCAAAGCGCAACAGTACGGTGCTCTGCAGTGGTCAAAAATGATTATAAACAGTGAATTTTGAAGTGATATATTCTTGAAAACTCAGAGATGTGGATTCGGACAGCTATTACATTCCCACACGACCTTGGTGTTTGTCAAAAGCACTAGGTAACTTGGCCGGGATTTTTACGCGGGTGGTGGGAGACGGACGGCAATAAAATAACTGACTAGCCCCTGTAACTTAAATGATGGCGATACCTTCCGACCCCACGAGGAACAGTTACCGTCCGAGTAGAGCTTCAGCCAACTCCTTCACCACTAACGGAGCGAGCTGGAAAATCAAACTTTTCCCGAGTTCATCCTTTTGGGGAGGAGGGTCACAACATCATGTCCACCAACAAATCCCAGCAAAGATTGTTCTTGCTCCGGCTTTAACTTCTGGATATTCGGCAGCGGTGCCACAACGGAATGAATGGTTTCGTTGGCATCTTTCTCCGCCGCCATTACTGAACTACAACCCAAACGAGCGCACGCCATCAACGTCATCGCTCTCAGCCGCTCCCTCTGTTCGCTGATTGGACCGGTAAAAATTTGTTCAGAGAAAACCTAAGAATACACAGCTGTCCCAGACGTAGTAATGAAGGAAAATGAAAACTGAGCGGAAGTACGTAGAGGGCGGAGCAAGGCTAAGTAGTTTGCAATGTCACTTTGTAAAGAAACTACATGCCTATAGACTGAACACGTAATGTGCATGCGCATGACGTCACCGCTTTCACAAATTCATGCGTTTGTAGGTTACACAAAGACGATATCATTTTAAAAAACTTGCACTTTGAAACCCATTTTCGTGTTTTCCCAACGCAACCCAAAGTTTGTGTTTTCAGGCCCCCAAAACGCCTTTCCTGTGTAAATGAACGGCCAAAATGAGTCACATGACTAAACATGCGTCATCGTTTTCAAATAGCTCCATTTTCACATCCAACACCACAATGTGAAAACAGCATTTTCAAATGTATCCATTTGATTAGTGTAGACATAGCCTTAATGTAATTGAAGGATACTCCATTAGGACTACTGTGTTGGCTGATATATTACTGCTA
Source organism: Pseudorasbora parva (assembly GCF_024679245.1). Taxonomy (NCBI): domain Eukaryota; kingdom Metazoa; phylum Chordata; class Actinopteri; order Cypriniformes; family Gobionidae; genus Pseudorasbora; species Pseudorasbora parva. The sequence goes on from NC_090194.1 coordinate 30,459,944, forward strand.
TTTATTGACAAAATACTGTAACATGATTTTAACCTTCATGCTGTGCTGTTTACAAAGCATCACACAAGGGTGAAATCAACATGAAATGGCATTCGCAAACATTTTTTCTTCTGCGATGTTGTTTTGTGAGATATTAAAAGTTTCTCTAGTGATTTCAGATATGACATTTTGCTGCAAGAGGACATTGCAAAGAAAGTTCTTTCTTTTAAATCATGCACAATAAAACCAGAAACCTGTACGTAAATAGTCCATTTTGAGAGTCCTTTGAGAGTCCTAAAAGTCTTTGTGCTGATGACTACTCTTTGCCATTTACTTTTCCATTAGCAGTTTCCTGCTTAGGAAGGAATTATGATCATTTCAATGCACTAGTGCTCTGTGAATGTGAAAAAGGTAAACTGATTCATCTGTGCTTCATAGAGAAAGCTTCTACAACTTGCTGTTTAAATTACTGCATGTTATTAGAAACTGAATAAAGATATACTTTTAATCAATTGTTGTTTTGGTGATTTTTGGATATTGTATTGTGCACTTTTGGATTTTTAGCAGTGACTTTTGGTTAATTTAAAGTCCCACCGTGGTGAAAATCTATTTAATGTGTATATGTGTTGTTTTTAATATGCTTCAAGACAAACCATGTGCAAATTTATAAGTCAATTTATAAGCCATTGCTGAGTAGCCTACTTCCTCTTTAAAACTGCAATGAAAGAAAAACGAGGTTATAAATCACTGTTGTTTCTGACATCACTCCCTTTAAGGCAGTCAAAGTACGGGCGGGCTTTAGCTTATCTATTCTGTGAAGCAGTGGAGTCTCAAGAGAAGCCAGGTAATCCCATTAATATTAAAAATTAAAATTAAAATTTGGTAGATTCGATTTAGCAATAGGCCCTATAGCAGATGAATTATATATTACGATTTTATGATGAACTGAAGATGGCAAACGGGAACACAGCTTGTTTAACATTATTATTAGCTGTTTAGTCAAGCAAAAGGATAATCAAATTAGAGGTGCGTTATGCAGGATTGACCTAGTGGCTGAAATGGGTACTGCAGTCCATATTCAATCCGCCTTCTCCTCCTCAGATTTGGTGCACCTTAAGGAGGCTTTTTAGGTCGGGTAGAATCTGCGGTCTCTGACCCAGTTTGTTTGCTGGCTTTATGGCAGCAATGTGCTGTGTTTTCTGCCAACTGGCAACCTGTGGTGTCAAAATATTATTGGGTAAACTGGCAGCGTATGGACAAAAAGACATTCCGACAAAGAACGCACATTTGTAGAATAACTGGCCGTAGCATTGTTTTTCTGAGAAACAAGTTGGTGAATTTAGCATATTTCATACATATCTACGAACATATGGTATTTTTATGCTTTAGTAATGTGAAAACTTACAGACAGCACATTTAATTACCGTGATGTTCGACGTTGTAAATAGCAGTCAGTGCTGCTTGCTGGCCAAACTCGTGCGAGTTGTTGGGGGCGGGACTAATTTGCTAATTCATTAATATGTATATAATAAATTATGCAAGGGTGTAGGGTTAGAGTTACAGTCAAAGTATTTTAAGGCACTAAGATTTTTTTAGCACAGGAAAAAAACATTTAAATGTGTCATTTTGGTAATCAAATGGTAAATGGAAGCATTTCCGCCACAGAATAAAAAAGGTTATTGCGACCTTTTCTCACAATTCTGACTCTTTTCTGTTGCAGAATTGCATGAAAGTCAATAAAATCATTGGAGAGGGCTCCCCAGCACACCTGAAAGGGGCCTGAAAACGTGGTCCATATATAAAAGACATCAGTACACTTTTAGATCTAATCGGGCCAAACAACTTGAGATATAGGGTAGCGCCCAACATAAAGGAATAGGAGGAGGATCACCCAAAAAACTCAATTATGACTTCCAACCCTGAATGAATTTCTTTGTTCTGCTGAACACAAAGGAAGATATTTGGAAGAATGTATGTAACCAAGCAGATCTCAGGAGCTTTGACTACGTATCCCCCTTTCATACATGCGTGACTGACATCATTTTCTTTTTTTGGGTTGAAATATCCCTTTAACTACGGAAAGTATGTTCGTGCTTTCTTTGAAATGCCAGCTGGGTTGACATTTTGTCATCGAATGTAATGACATTTAAAAATTGTAAGTGTACAAATACCTGTAAAGGCATCGAAAATGAGTCATAATTGAACTCCAGTTGCCAGAAAGGCCTTTTATTTGATTTTAAAACCAAAATATCTCCTGAAGGGCCAGACAAATACATCAACATAATGAGAACAAACACTTTAAAATTATTGCGACCGCCTCTGTATCACGTTGTCAAGATCACACACCTGCGGGATGTTTTAAATGGCCTGTATTAAAGCCTCAAGCAAATGAAAGAATGAAAACGGCTAATACTAATGATTCCATCACAAACATGAGCAGGAACAGCTGTGACGAGGACACTTATAATACCAAGGTCTTGGAAATAAACTTTCCTGGAATAATACAGCCGATGGATGATGTGCAAAGGAAAATCAATTTGTTTTGAACACAGGGATTTTAGAGCCCCATTTACGTCAAAAGGCAAGCAGCATCAATCAAATAATATTAAATCAGCGGCTCCTGCAAGATTATAAATGACTTCCTGCAAAAGCAGCTATTCATAACCGCACTAATTCACTGACTTAAACCTGAATGAAATGGCACTGCATTGCAATATAAAAACAGTACAAAAATACAAAAACAGTACCAGTTCAGACAAAAAAATATATTTTTTATTAATAAAAGTGCGTAAGGTTTAAATGTAACAAGAAAAAAATATCTATGTAATGAAAAACTGATTGCAACAGGTAGTCTGCAGTAATAAATTGTATGTATGTAAATTATATGATAATTACATTTGCTTTAGCTCTTTCTGAGCCTTTAAATACAATTTAATCTCATCCGGAGAGCGAATGTATGATTCAATTTCACTGTCCGATATGTCTTCGTCTCCGGTCACTTCCAGCTGTGGAACGTCCACCCTCTGCCGCTTGCGACTCTTCACGCAGGGGGGCAAAAACAAGTGCCTTTTACCCCAGTGGTTTGGTGGTAGCGGACAATCCGTGGCTTCTTCATCCGCAGGATTCTCACATTCGGCCTGGTCAGAGCTCATGACCGCAGGGGTCTCTGGGGAAGGCGATTTGGAGCGATTCGACTCCGATGGGTCCTTTTCACATTCTGTAGTTTGGGACTCAGAGAGCTCATTTTGCAGTTGCTGTTCGTATTTATTAACAGCTCTCAAGAGCAAAGCCCTGCGGTGCTTCAGGATGTCATCCACCAGCGTGACAACGGTGTTGGGCTCCACTGCGACGCCCCTCAGCCACGGTAGCTCTCGGCCCAGTCTGCACAACACCTCCAGCAGCTCGCTCACCCGCTTCAGGGCCGTATCTCTGCTTTTGCGCCACGACTGCTCAGGTGCTTTTCCAATCTTGCAGAACTTAGTGAAGGAGTATTTCATGCGGGCCTAAAAAAGATTAAAAATCGTGAATAACTTAATCAACATTTCCTAAAGGAAAAACCAGCACTGCTGTAAAGTTTATGATTATTTTCTTCCTGCATCATTACTCCAGTCTTCAGTGTATGGAAGCCAATTTACACCACATATGAAAAAAGCTAAACATTATGAGATGCTAAATTAAAATTGATAAGTCAAATTGAGATTAAAGGTGTACCATGTAGTATTTTTGTAGTAAAATATCCCAAAAAAACACCAGACCAGTGTTATATATTTTGTTCAGCTGAGTTCTTACAATATCCTTAATGTTTCCAACTATTTGTAAATTGAGAAAATGGCTATTTTAACCAATGAACCGGGAGGTCTGAGGGAGTTGCCTGTCAACTGCGTCATATCTACGTTAACCTCGGTTTTATTTGGCAGAAAAGCTTTACTCTTAGCAGTGTGAACTGCTAATAACTGTTAAATGTATCTAATATAAACAGAGTTGTGTTACCTCACACTCATGACCGGAAAAGCGGAAATGGCGCCAGCGACTGTGTTCCGTCATAATAAAAGTCCTGCTGCTCGCGAGGCGTGTGTTGTTCATCTCATTAACAATCGCTCCAGCGGCCTCGCTCAGCTCCACAACACTCTATCTTACTTTGCCTCATACTACAGTAAAGTTAATAATCACATCCATGAACATGATTTCTGCCCGACCTATCCCGATTCTTTTCCACCTTTTTCCGTCCCAAGATTCTGCGGTAAAACTTGGCTAGGCCTGTCATGATAAATTTTGCTGGACGATAAATTGTCCAAGAATTTATTGCGATGAATGAAAATATTGTCTTTCTAAGACCATTTTCATCTAAAATAATGATAATGGCATAATAATGCAGGTACAAATGTTCAAAGATCAATAAACGTTTATTTCTAAAGACTATTTAATACTGAAAACAGAAAACATTTTAAATATCCAAAATAAATGAACAAAACAACCGAAAACAATAAAAGCAATGGACTCTCAGTCTGTTTAAAAAATGCATTTACATAAGTACCAAAAACAATAAATAAAATGGATGAAAACTGTAATGGATAATTGTGTTTGGGTGCATAGGGTGGCACGGTTCACAAAACCCACAGTTCGGTTCGTATCACGGTTTTAGGGTCATGGTTTTCGGTTCTATATAACTCTTGTTGTTTTTTCTTTTAATCGTTAACACTCCAGAAATGTACTTCAGCATATTATGAATAGCTTAATTGTCCACAATTTAGGATGCAGTATTTAAAAAAATTGCCATAGTAATCATGCACAAACTGAACATGACCATCTCTGAGGAAAGCTAGGTGAGATTTTGAAACGCCAAGAGAGAAGACCTTGATGACATGCTTTTCATTTATTTGGCAAAAAAAATTAAATCCGGAGGAATGCGAGGGTGTACACGCCAAAAATGACGCCAACGCGAAGAGCGCAAGACCCGTTTCGCTTGGTTGTGTGCACGTCAAATTTTATAACTTTACGTGCGGCTCCGCAACTGAAGAAGGACGAGTTTCAGGCGAATCTGGCCGAGCATGACGTCAAACCGCTGTAGTGTGCGCGTCGAGTATAAACACCAAACGATGAGGCGCACGCAGCAAGAGAGAGATGAGGAAAACAAACAAAGATGTACAATTGGAAATTAATGGGGCCGGAAAAATTATCGAGCTCATTATTTTAGTGTGATTAATTGATTTATTGACTATAGCAACGGGCCTAAACTTGGCATCATCTAACTACGCCTTTGTTTTGAATATGCAACCTCTAGCGGATGGGAAAGTTACACCTTTAAAGTGCACCTATAAAGTAAAAAATATGACAAAAAAGGTGAAATTGACGTGTCAAAATTATGACAATCAAAATTGAAATTAAATTATGAGAACTAGACATCAAAATTGACAAATTGAAATTATGATTTTAAAAGTCATAATTATGAGATAAAAACAATAGAAATTGTCATAATAAATAGAAATTATGAAAGGAAAAAGGAAAAAAAATGACATACCAAGTTCAAAATTATGAGATTAAAGACAACGGGTGCATTTACATGCACGTTCTTAAGCCAATTATGCCTAATAAACAACGAACATGGTCATGTAAACGCGGTAACCCGTTGTTATTTGTGGGGTGTGCATGTAAAAGTGCTCATTGAGAAAGTAGAAACTGACATACCAAGTTGAAATTCTCACATAAAATGTTAATAAATCGAAACTGACATTGAGAAATTATGACAAAAAGATGAAACTGACAAATGTCAAAATTGGCAAATCAAAGAAATTATGACATTGAAAATATTAGAAAAATGTGACCAATTGAAATTGACAAGTTGAAATTGACGTATGAAGTCATTCGATTAAAAAAATATATATAAAAAAATACACACGTCAAAATTATGACATTGAAATTATTGTTTTTCTCTCATAATTGTGATATAGAATTATATAATTATGACTTTTTGTCTCCTAATTATGACCAATTCATAATTACGATTTACGAAAGAAATATCTTTCCTGAAAAATCCTATAAATCCTGAGTGGTGACGTCACTTCATGGATTTTACCAGGTTAGACATTTATGGGTCAGACGTGTCGTACCGTACCAGGCTCAAGAGGAAACACAACTGGAACCGTTCCTTAATTACCATTCTAAAAACCGTTCAGTCTGAAGGTGGAGAAGCGGCTATTCACAACATAGAAATGTTTACATTTGTTTGTGTTATCGATTTCATCGTCTTACAAACTGCATTCTATTCTTTGAGCACAAACGTCTCGCTTTCAGTAACACACACTCCTCAGAATACGTCCCTTACCGTAGGATTCAGCGACTGCCAGGCCATGTACACCGATCCCATGAGGAGAGGCAAAGGCTGGCGGCCCGTCACGATCCAGGTATCAGAAGCTAGTTCCATCAAAGCAGACATCCTGTCCACCAGCCGCTGGGGGGTTTCAGAAAGCACCTCCTCCACCTGGTTAGGACCCAGCTTGAAACTACAAAAAGGCTGCAAGTAAACAAACAAGACTTTTGCATCGACTAACATTTTGTGGAAGTCATGACATACTCGTAGCAGAAGCTTTCCATCAGGTCTGTGATGCTGGACGTGGTGGCCTTAATGTTTAGACTCTTTATGAGCTCCTGATATACCCTGCCCATCGCAGAATTGTCCGCCCCCAACAGGTAAGCAACGGTCCCCATGGCAATGGGCCAGTTCCTCTGGCGACAGACGCAGAGTATGCAACAGCCTCCCAAGATCTCTTTCTTGGTTATGGCCACACGGAGGAAGTTCGGGAGATTGTAAGCGCGCTCAAACATACTTACTACCTCCGATTCCATGTCGCTGGATAACCTGAGGATACGGCACAGCGCACGCACCCGAATGAAGCCTGGAAAGACCGAAAAACAAGAGAAACATTACAATTGGGGGATCAGAGCTCTCGGAGTTCATTAAAGGGATAGTTCACCCCAAAAATGAAGATTTGATGTTTATCTATATAATCATCAAATTTTCAAGTATATGTTAATTTATTTATTGTTTTCCCAATGCCATTACTTCCGTCTAATAAGGTCAAAATCCCAGCACTGTCTTTTATATATATGGAAATATTAGATGAGATTTGTCTGATATGAGGTAAAAAAAAAATAAAATAAAAAAAAAAACATAAATACGGTTCGTTTTCTCACAGAAACCAACCGTTTCTTGTCTTAAAGGACAACTCCGGCGAATTTTTAAGTTTATCTTGATCCTGTTCATGTTGGACAGACATTTTAATTGCATTTGGTGTCTGTTAAGAGGCACAAAGACACCCCAAAGCTGCCGTTTTAGCTGTGTGTGTGTGTGTGTCCGGTTCTTTTTTTTCTTCTATAGACTGTACTCACAAAGATATAATGATCAAGATAAAATCAAAAATTCGCCAGAGTTGTCCTTTAAGACATCAATGTGTTGTCACAAGCTGCAGGGTTTAATATGGATTTGTATGTCTGTGCGTTTTTTACCCTCATAGTGACTCTCATAGAAATACACCCCACTGACATGCATGATACGAGCAACGGTTGGTATTAAAAATGTTCCCTTGTGTTCTACTGAAGAAACAAACACACCTACATCTTGGATGCCCTGGGGTAAGCAGATAAACATCACATCTTCAATTTTGGGTGAACTATCCCTTTAAAAATATCTTCATTTGTGTTCCAAATATGAAGGTCTTACAGGTTCGGGATGACATGAGTGTGAGTAATTAATTATGTTATTCTTTGGGGGGTGGGGTGTGTGTGTGTGTGGTTGGGGGGGGGGGGGGGTATGGCGACATTACCCTGGATGCCATAGCTCTCCATACACAACAAAGAACTGTAACAACTGTAAAATCTCCATACACAACAAAGAACAGGACTGTATAGCCAACTCTCAAGTATCACTCTAATAAGAGCTATGAACTAGATGACTAAAGCTGTTGATCTTACCAAGAATTAGATTTCTACACGGTTTCTTGATCTCCTCTGTGGAAGCATGATAGGGCACATCTGGATGGAACGAAACAGATGTCAAACCAGAAGCTTAAAAGCAAAGTGAATTGAGATCAGTTCAAAGTGAGAGTCCCATGCTGGGTTACTTGTGCCCTGGGTCTCATCGCTCAGTGAGGTGGTCAGATGCCCTTCAGAGACCACTGAGCCACAGTCCTCACACACCCACTGCCTCTGAGAGTACAGATCATCCTCCACCACTCTGGACGAGCCACACTCGGGGCAATTGCTCGGCATACCTGTATGAGAAATGTAACTTATCAGCTATAGTCCAACATTATAGTATAACATGCATTAGATTTTAATGCAAACACTGCATATTAGGACACATTACAGAAAATATATTTATATTCATATTAATGGCATTTAGCAGGGCTGCGTTTCTTCATGTCAACTCATCTGCAAATGACAAACGTGCAATTATAAGCAATATGAAACGACCGAAAGAGAATCACACTGTTCCGCACGTATCAATGCAAACAAACAATATTGATTATTAAAACGTGGGGATTTTGTAAGGTCTTACTGGTGGCCAGAGGCGTATTACTATTGCAGACAATCAAAATGCGTTGCTCCTGTTATGCACAAACTTCTGAAAGCAGCTTCTCTCCTCTTTTCTTGCGACATTTGAACGTTTGTTTTGAACAGGACGCCGCCGCGCTTCTTGATGACGTAATTGGTCCGGGCGGAAACAAGGCTTCAACAAAAGTTCCTTTATAATGTAACTATGTTTGTATAATAATAACAACAAAAAGTGGAAAATAATATATACAAAAACTGTCAGCTATATGACCAAATTGAACACACCAGCAAATGTAAACTTTAGTACCTTTAATAAGGATTAATGTATATATAATATCTTATGCTGTGCAAACAGATAACAATTTATGTATGTTTCCTACTTGTTAAGTTCTTGAGCACAGGTACAAATGAAATGTATTATGGGTTCATATGAGGATTGTTTTTAAATTCACTTAAATTAAAAGTTATATATTTTTAAGCTTAATAAATGTTAGTTATTTCATTTAAGTGTGAATTAAATATTTCATATAGACATCAGAAGCTGTATTACTATCAATGATACCTAAAAAGATAAAAAAAGGTTCCATTAAACATAAATATTTATGTTTCTACATTAATTTAGAGATTATATATATATATATATATATATATAAATGTTGATCAAACAACAAAAGATGTTAAGTAAACATAAATTAATGTCGTTTCCTTTCAAAATTACAAGCTTTCTTACAGTGCATTATGCCATTGGTGGCTATAAGAAATTATGGTAAATTGTTTTGCAAGCTTTAATGTGGTCAATCTTCCTCTTAGAGGAACAACAGCATGTAAACATTATCACGTGTCAGTTAGACAGTCATCTGGTATTCAGTCAGTGCTTTTAAGATAATTAAAAGCTTAACCCGTCTTAAAAATTCACAGACACAATGTTGTGACGCTGCCCTTTTCAAGGCCACACCTATTATGAAATTCTTTATTTCAAAAGCAGAGAATAATAAAGCTGTCAAGTTACATGACAAAAGGCATAACATACAAAGGATCACACATTTATTATTTACAGACAAACTGATTCTTTAAAGTGCTTCAATATGTATCAATACAGCGCTCTACAAAACATACAGCTTTGTGAACAATATAAAATATTTTGCATAGAAAATATTATATATAACGCTATTTTGTTTACTTAGTGAAAATGTGGAGGTTACTTCCATTGAACGCTTTGGCCAAAACATTTAACAGACTGTAACATGAAAAAAGAACACCAAATATTAAATCCAAGAATATTAGCAATTCAACTGGAAAAAGTGGACAGTAAAAACCTTTAGGGAAAATAACACATGGATCTGAGGCAAGCCAAATAATAAACGTTCATGTTGTCACCATTTATTGTGAGATGTCTTAAATCAGGTGTTCATCAACCTGATCTTCAGCTCAGTCGTGTGGTTTAGTGAAAGGACTCTGTAGGTTGCCCACAACCTTGTATTGCCGTTCTTCCCGAATTTGTGATAACAGTGCACATTAGATACAAAACCCTCTACTACATAAGTACTGTCCCTCAAATTGCCTTCTTCATCATGCTCAAGGACATCAGGATGCTGGGGTTCTCCTCCATGACACGGACCAGAAGATTGTCTATATACTGCTCCAGTTCACCTATCTTAGAGTCCTTTTGAGAAAGCTGCACCCTCTGCTTTTCCAACAAGTTTATGAGTTCTTCATTGGTTAACTGAGAGTATGGTCCAGTTCCTTTAGCCTCCGGGGCCTGAACACAGAAATAACATCTTCAGAAATAAGTCAAGTAAGAGGAAAAACATCTTAAACACCATATCATATCTCTATTGCATCGTAAATGGTCGCACAATAGTAGATGAGAAACAAAAAGAAAAAAGCTTACACTACCTTCATCTTGACTTGCACGTCATCTGGATTTGTAGCAGATCTGGAATTGTCTTGGGTCTCTTTGAGGTCTGTCTGCTTGTCAGTGGTGCTCAAGGGCTTCACTGCATGGGGCCTGACAAAAGAAAGAGGGATGCAAGTCTTAGAGACAGATCTGAGATTATAGGGAGTAAAAGCAGTTTGGAATTATTTTGGAATAAAAAGCAGTCACTCTGCCAGAAGAAAAAGAAAAGGTGACAAATACATTTTGCCCTGAATTTGTCAGCTTTAAAAGTACTTTGTATAAAAAAAACTTTTTGTTTTGTTTTAAAACCCTTGAAAAATTAAATTAAAAGATGAAAGTGTTCATATCTGTTGTTTTTAATTATTGGATAACCATTTTAGAATTAAATGTAAAAAGTAAAAAAGAGAAGGTTCACACTGGGAAATTAAACACCCCATCCATTTCACCCAAAACTCTGTAAAGACCAGTTATGCGGAACATGAAATGGAAGTCTTAACAATGAATAAATCTAGGGTCCAGAGTGTACTATGATGTAACCTCTTGCAGTCGATTATATAAGAAACTTTTGCAGTGGTCTTCAACAGACACTTAAATAACTTATCATAGCCTTGCTAATTTTTGGGAAATAATCATTATATTTGGAGTTACACTAACCATTATATTGGAGTTACACTATTATAAGAGCTCATTAAAATAATTATATGCTACTAAAGTATTGAGTATAAAATACAAAATGCAGTTGGCAACATCAAATGATAACTTCAACAGCAAAGGTTCTGTTGGTAATTGAACACATATGCAGTAAGCAAAAATTCAGGCACGACAGGAGTGTCAACTTTCAGCAGAGATTAGATCCAACCTGCTCTCAAGCTGGATTGGAATCATGGTCTCCAGCATGGGAGGCGGGCACTCTAACAAGGTGGCCAAGCCTCAGTGGCTAGAGCACCTCTTAAGATCAGTGAGGTTTACATACACAGCTCTTATTGGCCTACTACAACAGTTTCCACTGAGCAGTAGGGTGTGCAATTTTTGCAGTTTCCATTGTCAGAAGTTTTGAACGTAACCCTAATGCCGAACCGTACCATAGCCCTTTTTGGCAATTATCCATTGATCGCTACACAACGCCTATCATAAGGGTACTGTTGGTGGTGCAAATGCAAGCCGGATCAGGGTTTACGGTCCTGAATCGTACGGTACCTTACCGCACCACTTATCACCGCCATTATGATCACACCCCTAATTCTCACTCCCATCTGGGTCAACGGCACCAAATGTATCCGGTTCTACTCAACCCACTCCGAGCGGGATTCAAACCGTGGTTCATGACCTGCTCTTACAAGGAGGTTAAATCCTGTGGTCTCTAGCGTCAGTTGCTGGACTATGACAGTTACACAAGCCTAAAAAAACAGACCTGAACAAGATAATTAAGGTTTCCAATATTGCTAGAAACTTCTAGGGCTGTTTCTTGAAAACAAGTAGCTCATACAGACCACTAGTGTCAATGGTCTCTATGATCTAATTATGGTTTTGGGAAACGCAGCACACGGCAGTGTGTTGGGGCAGGTTGGAGCTATACTTTGCAGTACAGTGGCCCTCCAGAAGCAGGTCTTGACACCTCTGAGTTTGGAGAACTAGGTGAACAGTGTCACATAAGTAATATTCATGAGCCAAGTTGTTGAGTTTAATAATGTGTTTATACTTTTCAGATTATTCTAATTCTGGAGTCTGCTCTCCAGTGTAATGGAGTGGCAAAAAAAAAATTACAACTACTCATGAGAGTAATTCAGTGTCTAACCAACTTTAAAACCTTTTCAGATCTCAAGAACTTTTAATTTTAACTAATGGCTAACGGGAGCCTACTGTCGACATCTATTTCTTCTAAGGGTCTCTAGTAGTTCTACAAGAGGCCTCACCTGCAGGGTTTGAAGCAAGGATCACCTGTTCTCTCATGTTCACTTCCATTATTTTGCTCAATGATGGGATTAACATCAATCGGTGACACTCTGGCCTGCGGCAGAGACCGCAGCCCTGACCCTTGACCCGCTTCCACTCTCAGAGAATGTTCAGTCTTAATTTGCACTTCGTTTTTCTTGAGCGCTTGATTCGAGATCAGAGAAGAGTTTCCATGGGGTGGGGTAAAACTTGAGATTGACATGCTATTATTAATAGTAAATGGCTTGTCTTGATCTGGTCTGGTGGGTTTACTGGCTGACTTCAGAACAGCTTCAGGTTGCTGGCTTGTTGAGTTCTGGTTGCCAGTTGATGCTGAATTGGCAGGAGGCAATGGGGCCTGACTCTTCTTTTTGTAAACCCCAATATCAGGCAGGACATTGTCGATATTGCAAAGAACCTTTTCAAGGATTGGTTCAGACCTTAAAGAAACGTCTCTTTCAAGAGAGTCTATTTTACACTTTGCTGGCAAATCCTCTAGTTTACTTTTGTTTGAGGAAAGGTCATCAGAGTGTACAGACTCAGGTTTGGTGGAAGGCTCTTCAGATATAGGAAGATTATCAAGCTTGCCAGTCGACTGGCTTGAAGACTCATCTAGTTGACCAATGCAAGACATTGAGGTATCTCTGTCTTCAATAAGGGATACAGCATGTTCAGTCAAATGAACGTTATGAATCGCCAGGTTGTTGGGTTCAGGTTCAAATGCAGTATTTTTGCATGCTGTTGGCTGTAATAAAGGCTTTGGAGCTGGACCCTTGTTGTGTTTAATTGTTTTGACCTCATTAGATATAAAAGGGTTGGTTTCTTGTCTGTTACTGGGAAGACTCTGGCTGAGTTGTGATAAACTGGTGTTCCTAAAATTGTCTGTGTCAGAATCCCTTGACTCATCCAGCAAGACTGGGCACACTTTTCTCATCTGGTCTTTTTCCTGTAATCTGGTGCTTTTCCATTCTCCACTATGAAGAGTATATTGGTCTGCATGTTGGTTTTGCATTTCTTCCCTGTTCTTTGAGACTTCTGCTGGTAATCGTGTGGGAAGTTGGTCTTGTCGTAAACTGCAGGGATCAGAACCTCCATCATCCTCAGATGGAAAACTTTGAGTGTCTTGAGGAATTGCCTTTGCTTTTGGAGGGATGTCTGGTTTTTCCATCAGCGGCTTGTGGGGAGGCATCGGGGCACGTCGTTTCTTCTCTGCCCTTTCCACAATGTTTCCAAGACTGACAACGTTCTCTGTGTTTTGGCTAATGGCATCAGAATCGTCTAAAAACGGGTTGGTGTTTGGCACAGATGCTTGTGAAAAGAAGATTCCAGAAACAGAAGAACTGAAGGAGCAGGATAATGAGAGGGAAGATTAAACTCGATCAAACAAATCTGCTAAATATCTAAACAAGTTGCAGGAAAAAGCCACTTTGCTTTGCTCAGCAGCAATCAAACATTAAAACTGACCCCATTTACTTTAGTTCAACACGTACATGGTGTTACTGGGTAAATGTTGTCAAAATCCATAAAAATAAAAATAAAAACCCAAAACAATTTGAGGACAGAACGTCCTTATTTTAACTGCTGACTTGAAGAGATAACTGGTTTAGATTTAAAGAGCCACCCCCATAAATCTGTGCTGTCTACTCCCAGTCTCCTGCACATTCCAGAACCATCTCATGAAGCTCTCAAGTCTAAACACATGAGTCAGAGAAAAGGAACTGCATGATCAGCTGTTTTCCAAGGAAACAGATTTCTCCAGTTTCCTCTGGGTTAGACCTCAATTAAGTACCACACAAGTGTTAACACAATGAGGGTTAGAGACCCTATAAATAACTGTCAGCATTAATGCATCTCTGCAGAAATAAACAGATACCATGGTAAGAAAGATTGTTTATGTACTTCATTTGGTTGAGGGTTATTCAACTTAGGCGGTATGGCAATCATCTTTAGAAAATATGATGGAGAAAGACGAACAGAAGTTGTAAATGTCTATATTGCACTTGGAGTCCTTGAGAGTTTCAAAACAACTGCTTCTCATGCCAGACAGTTTTTTAGACACGCACAGACACGCACTCACACCAATACACACACACACACACACGCTACTGCATATTTCATAATGGTGCCAAAGCTCTTACAGGACGGTGTTAATCATGGCAGCATGGTGTTATGGACCCTACCACACTGAACTCAAGTCCAAGCATACTACAGAAACGCTGAGAGACACTTCCATGCCTTTAACATTCAGGCTGTGATCACAGGTCATGGATTTGCCTTCCAGCAGAATTGGTAAAAAGATATTTGGAGAAAGATTTGTAAACAGTTCTGTGAAATTATAAATTAATGAGTAATGAAGAACATGGACTGTCAGTAAGCTGCAAAGAAGTTGAGTTAGTCAGTCGAATGTCTGTCAAGTCACAAACTTCATGAAAATTAATTGCTTCCTTTTGGTTCTGATTGGTAAATAGAACTTATTTTATTTAGTAGGTTGCTTATTTATATTTTAGAACGGTTTATGCAAAGTGGCCCCGCCCACAGTAAAATCTATGGATGCACCAATCCCACTTCTTCCAGAATGAGTCTGACACGATCCCTTTTTTAGTACTTGCTGATACCTGTATTTTTTTTTTAAATACTGGGCAGCGAAACAGAATATGAATGAAATTAGTTAGATTACCAAACTGATGTTTCCTTCAGTTATTGTATGCCTAATTATGCCTGTTAAAATATTACTGTTACTTTCAACTGTTGAATTGTTATTTTTATTTTATCTTTAATTTAACAGCACAGTGAGTATCCAGCAGGGCTCAACCAGTCAAGAGCAGTGAGTGATTTTCTGTTTTTTGTTGTTAAATTAACATTGAGGACAAAAACGGCAACATGTTTATTAGGCTGCTGTCAAGGACTGGGACGGTTACCGTTTTACCGCAATACCGCGGTCATGTGATGCCTACCGCGGGTCTGAGATCATCACTGCCATCACAGCAAAAAAGAAAAAGAAAAAAAAGTTTACATTCCAGCCTTCATATTTTTTGCTAGAAAAACTAGCATGTTCACTTTATCGTGTTTTTTTTTATTTGTATAAAAATATATAATTTACAATAGGCTACTCTGTATTTTATCTCTTTATATAAATACTATTTTCTACTTAAAAACTACATTTTGTTATTTTACTAACCCGAATAAGGACTCATTAAAAGGTTAGGTTGCACATGAGGGGGGAAAAGTAGCTTGCTTTCACTTAAGAGGAGTGCACTTTTTATTTTAATATCTCCTTTCATACTATTTTCTACTTAAAACTATAATTTCGAACTATAATATTGACCCAGTGTTTTGTATGTGAATGCTGTTTTACGTGATTTTTACCACAGGGGTGAAGCCCAAAGCTTTGTTTACAAGGGAAATAAATTTGCAGTTACATCGCAGCCATGAAAACAGGCTCTGGATTCATGCCGAATGACAGAGGGAGGCTGAGACCAATTTAAGATTTGCCAGCTTTTTAAAATCTGTTTTACGATCTGGTCATCCAAAATTCTGATTTCGTTGAATTTTAACAATAGGCCTAATGTTAGTCCATTTCATCGCACGGGACATCTCATTTCTATTCCCAAATCGTCACTCGTGTCGCACTCATTTTCGCAGGGAATTAGAAACGTTTCTTCCTTTCGTTTGCTTAAGTCTATTACACCCGTTCACATCTTTAACTGTGGTAAAGTAGAAAAACACTGTAGGACGAAATTTTATTTTTACACAGTTTGTGCTTGTTATTAGACTTGAGGTGCGTCAAGTTTATTTGAATAGCGCAGTTCTCATGCAGCGGTTTTACTTTCGTTTTCTCTAGCAGTGAATAATCAAACATAGCCTTAATGTCTTGACTCTGTGGAAGATAATATTCGCTCTTCAGACGTTTTACAACAAGTGCTGCTTTGCAACATCAGGAGAAAACATGAAGACGAAGATATCGAGACGGTGACTATCCAGCTCATGTCCCACATTCATGTTTCACTGACAGAAAAACACACATACTTATGAAATGGATGTTTGAGCGCTTATTATTTTTAAATGTAGGCTATATATATCTGGAATACACTACAGTATTTAAAATGGCATATATGCATTAGTTATACTCTCAATTTAATTTACAGAGCAAACTATAGAAAAAGATTAGTGTGTGTCGCACTGACAACAAGACGCGCAACAGGGGGCGTGGCGTCACGCCTGTTGCGTGCCTTGTTGTGAGTGCGACACACACTAATCATTTTTTAAATTTCACTGGTTTAAAAGCGGTTTACTGCTGAACCCTGGGAATTTCTTGCTTTTCAACCACGGTAAGAAAAAATCCATACCGTCCCAGCCCTACTGCTGTCACTTTAAGAGCAACAAGTATCCAATATACAGTTAGTTTCTTTTTTTCTGCAGCATTCATGCTAAAAGCCACTCATTGGGCATAACTGCAGTCACTCTGGCCGACGGTGAAATCATGTGCCCTCTCTATACGGACATTTTGACAATTGTGTGTGAATTTGTCCATTCAAGCGCAAGACCTGAAAGAGAACTCGATTTAATAAGCTATTTGCGAGCTGTCTGCGAGGCAGCTTTCTGGGTGCGTGCTTCTGATGTTTGCACACAGAAAACTTCTTGAAAACGTCATGCGATTACTATACCACCTTCTTGTAATAATGGAACCACTGTAATGATGTAATGTAATAATCCGGTAATAATGGTACCACTCGTTATACATAAATCATGTAAGAGTTTTTGCACGTAAAAAAAATTTCAATTCACATGACGAGTGCTAGATGAACGATTAGCAAAAGAGCATGCAACAGAAGTGTGTGCGCTCTCTCTCTTTTGACCGTCAGTTTATGTTCGTAATATGATCCTCATTTTACTTTTTTGCAATTTCCATATCAGACTGAGCTGCAAACTTTTCAGCAATGTCTGAAAAAGGGATGTGCGCTCGACAATCTCACGCGTCTGTGCCGCTGCGCGCTCAGCAGCTATATGTGTAAATATTAGGGCCGGGACTCGATTAAAAAAATTAATCTAATTAATTAGAGGCTTTGTAATTAATTAATCGAAATTAATCGCATTTTAATTGCATATAAATATTTGACCTGAGAACAATGAGAATAATTTTTCACATGTATTTTTAGTATACCATTGAATAATGACTGAATACATAAGCTTAATCAACAAAATATTGTTTATTTCAGTCCAGCAGACCAGTGCAATGTTTGCCATTAAGTTTAGCAAAAGCATATTTGTGATATTTGAGGCTCGATGTGCTGCGGTGATACGCAAATTCCTTGTTGTATAGCTTGCACACAACCATGCTCTTGTCGACGCTTCCATCCTTTCGTTTTTTAAAACAAAATTTTCCATCTACGGGGCCAAGCAAAGCGGTCTCATCAGCTTCTTCGTTCATGTTCACATGGTTTGTTGTTGTCGTGACTCGTGAGGTCAGCGCTAGTTGGCGTTCCAGTATAATCGGTCCGTCGAAACTCATTCATTGAAAAACGTTCCGCGGTGCAAAAACAAGTGCGGTAAAAATTGTTATTTATTTTTTTGCGTAATTAATTAACGCGTTAAAGTCCCGTAATTAATTAATCTTAATGCGTTAAAGTCCCGGCCCTAGTAAATATACATTCAATTGCTTCTCTGATAGATTGATAGATTTCTGTTGGCAGTGTTTCTTTGTCTCAAACACTGTACACGCTGCGTGGTATCGGTTGTAGGTATTGGAGCATTTTAACAAAAGCGCAATATCTGGCCAGATTCCGGCATTGGTGCATCCCTAGAAAAATCATTTGTCAAAAATCTACCTCACATAGCTTTATATTAAACATCAACAGGTTTCTGATTGGATGATTTTAACACTTCCCATAACCTTTTGCTTTCACTGAGGACAGATATAAGTTGTCATGTTCTAGGGCCTGAATCAAAACATTCTGTGTAAATCGTTTAAAAAAAAAAAAATCTTAGTTAAAGGGTTAGTTCACCCAAAAATGAAATTGATGTCATTAATGACTCACCCTAATGTCGTTCCACACCCGTAAAACCTCCGTTCATCTTCAGAACACAGATTAAGATATTATATTTTTAGTCCCAGAGCATATGCTGTCTATGCCCACTATACTGTCCATGTCCAGAAAGGGAATAAAAACATCATCAAAGTAGTCCATATGTGACATCAGTTAGTTCATTAGAATCTCTTGAAGCATCGAAAATACATTTTGGTCCAAAATTATCAAAAACTACGACTTTATTCAGCATTGTCTTCTCTTCCGCGTTTGTTTTCAATCCTCAAATAAAGATTCAAACGGCCATGAATCAGTGAATCGATCAATGATTCGGATCGCTAATGTCACGTGATTTCAGCAGTTTGGATCGCGTGCCTGCATACGCTCTCGGACTAAATATAAAATATCTTAAACTGTGTTCTGAAGATGAACGAAGGTCTTACGGGTGTGGAACGACATTAGGGTGAGTCATTAATGACAAATTTAATTTTTGGGTGAATTAACCCTTTAATCCATTCTTATACATTCAAATGCTTCATGAATAAGGCCAAAAGAGTGTAGTTAAAATGGACAAGCTTCTGTGATTTTAGGGAACACACTGACCTTGGCTTGACCGCGGACACTTTGGTTGAGCGACTGATGGCTTCAGGTTGAGGGCCGCCGGGCTGCTCGAAGGGATTGGTGAAGCTCTCGTCTTCAAAGGGATTGGTGGTTAGAGTGTAGTCTGAGTTCATCTCATCCGCTGCTTTTTTACTCGTATTCAGTCGAGCACTCCTGGGTTTCACCACGGGCCGCTGTTCTTTCTCTTTCCTCTGTCTCTCCATCTCTTCTTTCTCTTGCCTGATTTTCTCCTGGTCTGCTTTCTCTTTCAGCTTCCTCTTCTCCTCTTCCTCTGCCATTTTTCTCACCTGCTCCCCTCTCATCCTTTCTTCCATTTTCTTCTTCTCTAACTCCACCTCCTCTTTTTCAAGCCGTAACCTTTCTTGCTCTTTCATTTCTTTCTCTTCAGCCACTCTTCTCTCTTCTTCCACTTTCCTCTTTTCCTCTGCTTCCACCTTTTCTTTTTCCTTCCGTCGTCTTTCCTCTTCTCCAGCGTGCCTTTCCATCTCAATCTTTCCTGTCACTCCTTTTCTTCGCAGCTTTTCATCCTCAAGCCTTGTTCTCTCCTCTTCCTCCATTCGTCTCCGCTTATCTTCTTCCTTCCTAGCCTTTTCATCTTCCTCCATTTTCTTCCTTTTCTCCTCCTCGTGCTTTCTTATTTCCTCTTCCTGTCTAATTCTTTCCTGTTCCTTCTTGATTCTGATCATTTCCTCCTGCTCAATTCTTCTCCTTTCCGCTTCCTGTTTCTCTAGCTGCTTCTTCTTCTTTTCCTCCTTCTCCACCCGTTTCCGCTCCTCTTCCCTCTCCATTCTCTTTCTCTCTTCCTCTCTCTCAATCCTTTTCCTCTCCTCTTCCCGTTTCTCTAGCTGCTTCTTTTCTTCCTCCTTCTCCATCCGTTTACGCTCCTCTTCCCTCTCCATTCTCTTTCTCTCTTCCTCTCTCTCAATCCTTTTCCTCTCCGCTTCCTGTTTCTCTAGCTTCCTCTTTTCTTCCTCTCTCTCCATCCGTTTCCTCTCCTCTTCCCTCTTCCTCTCTTCCTCTCTCTCGATCCTTTTCCTCTCCTCTTCCTGTTTCTCTAGCTTCCTCTTCTCTTCCTCCCTTTCCAACCGTTTCCGCTCCTCTTCCTTCTCCACTCTCTTTTTTTCCTGTTCTCTCTCAATCCGTTTGCTCTCTTCCTTTTCAGCCTGTCTCTTTTCCTCCTCTAGTCTTCTCCTGACTTCCTCTTCCCGTTTCCTCTGTTCCTCTTGTTTTCTGTGCATCTCTTCCATGGAACTCTCTTGAGTTTGCAGGTCAGAGGTTTTAAGAGAATCCACTAAGGTGCTGGAGGTTTTCTGGTCATGACCTCTGCGCAGGTCCTCCATGGACCCATGGCCTGAGCTGTTCAGGCTGAAGGTGGAACCAGCTCTGGATCCTCTGGTATCTGGCTCTTCCGTGTAGACGTGACTGCCATTGATACACACACTGGCCTGCGCCATGCCCAGTCCAAGAGAGCCAGTACCTTGGGAAACCTTGCTGTCAGAGCTTCCGGTCCGCTTGTGCTTCAGAAATTTAAATTTCCTTTTGCCTTTGAAAATGAAAGACGGATGTCAATAATATTACACCATTTTAATTTTGCATTAATTCAAAAATGTCAAATCTGCTAATTATGTTATGAAGGGATGCACAATATATCAGTACTATAGTGATTGTCGCTATATACACAATACTAAAGACGTTACATTTATCTTATTTATCAAATATGTAATTAGAATATTGCATTGTTCATGCTCATTTTACCCATTTTTTAGATTACCTTTGTCCTCATCTAACATTTACTTTAAATTCTTAAAAATACAATTAAAAAACACTGTAAAATGTCATCTTTAGAGAATCTCAAAATGAATATCCATTTCTCATACTGTACTAGCTAGGCATGTGCCGGTATCAATTTGTCATGTTGCGATTAATTGCTGAAGCTTTTATCACGGTATACGGTATTATACGGTTTTATAAAAGCTATTTATTTGTTGTAAAGTGTAGTAATCATCTCAGAAAAAAAAAAATTCTAATGTCAGGCGCAGTTGAAGTAATTGATTGCTTACATGTGTATGTTTAGGGGACAGTGTCATTATGCCAACATTATCTTCATAACTTCTTACGAAATAAAAAGTTTATCCCTCTCTTGTCAATATTATAGCTTGGTGCATGTGAGCGTGGTGCAATTTCCCCCCGGAGTGCATCTTTTTTATTTTATTTTTTATGTTTGTAAAAAATATTTTAATAATACGGTTTTGGCGGTTATAGAGTTCTAATGACGGTGTTTAACTATAACCGCCGGTCTCACGGTTATATACTAACCGTCACACCCCTACTATAAAGAACAACAGGTAACGCATTACAATAACAACATTGCAACAATATTGAGATTACAACAAATGAATGGCTGTTTGGAGCATTTTAAAAACTTCACTACTACGGTTGCTTTTGTTTGCGGGGTTTCTGTAGCCTAGAAATCTAGATGCACCCTAGCGGCAGCAAATCTAATCTGCTGCGAGTTACATCTAGCAACTCTCAATACACTTGAGCTGTAAACGCCAAACACTGGTCGGGCTTTTCCAAAATGGCAAAAAAATGTAAATTTGTCTCGACGAGTGTTTCAAACTTTGTAATGTTCTGCACTTCCAGGCCACCGTAATATAAACACCCACATCCATTAAATGTATATATTTTTTCCTATATTTCGAGCATTGTGAAAAATTTGTTTTTTGTGCCTGGTACAGTATTTACTCTGCTGGCGCATCTGCTCTTTGCGTCCATATTCAACATGTCCCGTCTCTGGACTGTGCTAATGAACAGACAACATATTTCCACACAAATTACATTTTGGGAAATGATTGCAATGTCGTTTGTTTGCAAATCCTGAACAGAGACGACCAGTGAATCTCTATTAATATCGGTCAGAATTATAAATGAATGTGACTTAATTCCTAATGTCATTGGGAATTATTGTTTTAATTTTTGAAGGCCAATTCTCTATTTTAACCTGAAATGCAGCATTATTTTAAAAATTATTAAAATTATATATTTAAAAAAATTGTTTATCATTTTCTATGGGGAAAAATAGATTTAATTATTGCATAAATATTAATTATTACCATAAAACTCAAAAGAAAAAAAAACATTGAACAAAAATATTACATTTATTTTTAATATTTAAAACATATTTGACTTTAGGGGTCCGGTCACTTTTGAACACGAAGGTCCTTAGTGTGATTCTTAAATGAAAAATCCAATTACTTTATGGATATCTATATTTACATTGCATTTACTAGATGCAAGGGCATATATTAATCAGTTCAGGATTACTCTGATGATCAAAGCCATAACCTTGGCATTGCTAGCATGATAACGTATGTACTAATGGAACATTATGGTAGCAGATATATCATGCATTTCTAATATTGAAAATATTGCAGCAATGCTCGTGTTATGGTGATACCTTCAGGAGACTCAACATTTAGGCCAGACGATCTGCTCAGACTGATGGGCGAGTCTTTTTCAGGCAGGGTGGCGAGCGTGGACATGGACTGGGACATGTTACGGTGCAAGCCCGGTTTGGGTGCGAAGAGAGACTTCAGTTTATTCTTCTTTTTGGCTCCAGTTGTGACGTCAGGCTCTTCCTCGCCCTCGCTGTCAGTCAGAACCTGTCCAACCGAAGGCACAATGGCGGAAGCAGAATCTGACATCCCATCTTTCTTTTTCCCTTTAAGCTTATCCTTAAACTTGCCAAGCCGCGATCGTGACTTGTCCTGCCCGGAGAGGTCGTACATGCTAGCGGTCATGTTGTTCCTCATGAACTGAATGTCAACGAGCACCTCACCCCTGTCTTTGTCAGCCTTTCCCGTCTTGCCCATCAATTTGAACCATCTGTTGAACACAAACAGCACAGGATGTTTAGTTTCAGGCATTTTTCATTTCCCAGAGAAACCCCTCGTCAAAGAAAAGAATGCTAGAGGCAAGATTGAGATGAAAGATATAAGGTTATGGAATGAGATCGTGCTGTCGTGTAAATACACTGCCGTTCTAAAGTTTTTGATTGGTAAGATATTGGTAGAAATCATTCTATGATTGATATGACAGATGATTGATATGATAGATATGATAGATATGATACGATAGATATGATACGATAGATATGATACGATAGATATGATACGAGATATATGATACGAGATAATAGATATATGATACGAGATATGGGGATTAATTATTTTATTCAGCAAGGATATATTAAATTGATCAAGTGACAGTAAAGAAATGTATAATGTTACAAAATATTATATTTCAAATAAAAGCTGATGAAAGAAAAAAAAGAAATACACAACTGTTTTCAACAATGATAACCATAAATGGATTAATTCAGCTTTGCATCACATTAATACATTTATATTAGACATTTTAAAGTTCAAATAGAAAACTTTAAATAGTTACTTTACATTTAAACAATATTTCCCTATATTAGTTTTTTAGATATATTTTGTAATACAATAAATGCAGCCTTGGTGAGCATAAGAGACTCCTTCTAAAAACCCGGCAGCGGACACTTTGCAAAACTGCAAAAATGACAAGGTTGTTGTGCACTCACAGCTATGGGATTCCAAAGTCCGAATAAATAGTTTCACGTGATTGTTAACATTCCTCAGAGACTATGAACAAGAATGGCACATTAAGGTTCAATGAACTAGACACTGACTTGTCATAAATCAAGGACACTAGAGGAGAACATGACTTCAGGGTCTAAAACAAAAAAAGACCTGCATTTTCCTTTTGGGCATCAATAAAATAGGTCAATCAATCTGAAATTACCAAAAAAAAACAAAAAAAAAAACATACAGCCTTGAGCAAACTGAATGTAGGAAATGAATGACTAATCTGCTGAGCTCACGTGACTCTAAGAAACACTTAGATCCATGAAAAACGCAGAGGAATAAGATGAGGACATAAGGGTGCTGCAACTCCACACTGGGCTCAGTTAATGAAAAGTTAAGCTTGCAGTGGTGTATGGCAGTGAGATTGGAGTGGGTGGCTTATAAAAATTATTTTGAGCTCTGTGAATAACAATATTGACACTCAGGGCAGAAAACATACTCTGGCATATTAGGGTCAGATGAGGGGTTTAAAAGGAAAAATGGCAATTCACTAAAACCTTAGAGTCAAACTAGTTTAAACACAACTTTATTTATTTCAGGGATCCATATAAAATATAGCAGCCTTATTTTATTTTAAATCACCAAACCTTATGCCAGGTACTTTGTAAATAGTTGACATTCCTCAACAGCTACAAACCAGAATGGTACATTACAGTTCAATGACCAAGAGACGGTCTTATCATAACTCAAGGACACTGGCGGAGAACACCGACTTCAGGGTCTAAAACAACAAATCTACTGCATAGAAGGATAATCGTCTCAAAGGAAAGTACATATTAAAAATTTAAATTTGCGTTTTAGACAAAACAGGAAAATAGTGCCAGACTTCAGGGTTTGGAAATTAAATGAAATGCTGGGATAATGGTCTTGTTTTCGTCTAAGAAGTTCAGGGGGAAATAGTGAACTGGTTATCAGAGAACTTATAAAGTCTCAATAACACTCTAAACCCTAGTGCTCAAAATAAATCATTGGTACGAGTTGGGTTAAAATTAAAAATCAAACGAATTAGTTCAATCAAATGAACTTTTAGGAGTATTTAGAACTTTATTTTTCTTTTGAGTTCACATTTTAAGTACACATATGTGGTGTGACAAGCAGCGGGGCGGGGGACCGCGAGAGCGAGCGGTGATGAGTGTTGATGAGTGCCAGCTGCGTGGCACACCGGTCTCGTCTCGCGGCCATGTGACGGGAGCATAAAAGGAGGAGCAAGGGCTGCGGAAGACGAGAGAGGACCAGGCCTGGAGTTTATGTTCAGTTTTGTTATGTGTTTTGCGGGCAGTCGTCCGTGAGGGGCTGCCCGCGGTTTTACTTTCGTTTTGTTTATTTATTTGTATATTAAAGTTGTTGAATGTTCGCCGGTTCCCGCCTCCTTTCTTCCCATCTACGAACTTTATTACAACATAATTGTTTTATTGTTTTGAGTTGTGTGAACTAGTTTCTTTCAATTTCTGCATTCTTAAATTTAGCTAGGAATTTCTATTTTCCACACTGTAAAAAATTGTTGGTTTAACTTAAAGTAAATAACCTGGTTGCCTTAAAATTTTGAAATTAAAAATTTGAGTTGATACAATGAAGGAAATTTGTTTAATAAATAGAAACTCAAAATATTATTGTGTCTGAACCACATCAAAAAAATTGATAAATCATGACAATAGCACTATTTGGCATGTTTCACTGCGTCATCAGAAATAAAACACACAATTACACAATATGCTTACAAAATCTTTTAATATTTTAATAAAGGTTGTCGAATCTCAAAAAATGTTCATTGTATTAACTTAAAATTTTAATTTCAATGTACTCAAAATTAAGGCAACCAGGTAACTTTTTTCCTAAATAATTTTTTTTAGGGTGCAGCATGATTTGCCATGAAAGCAACCATGATGGTGACAAGTGGATCTTTGTTTGAGAACAGATACACTATATTGCCAAAAGTATCGAGACACCCCCTAAATCACTGAATTTAGGTGTTCGAATCACTTCCATGGCAACAGGTGTATAAAAATAAATCTTCTACAAGCATTTGTAAAAGAATGGGTCACGCTCAGGAGCTCAGAGAATTAAGTGTGGTTCCATGATAAGTTGCCACCTGTGCACAAGTCCATTTGTGAAATTTCCTCACTACTAAATATTCCACGGTAGGGATGCGTGGTATACCGGCACTGGGAAAATACTGGTATACATTTTATTTCAAACTGTACGATATCATGATTTTGCACATTTCAGTATATGCTGCTGTTCCGAAGTTCACCGCCAGTTGGCAGTGTGCTACCCAAACTGACACGAAACTGGCAAATGTGACAACAACTAGACGAACTAAATGGATAAAGCAGTTTAATCTCACTCAAGATGCCCAAAACTAATTAATAAAGAGGAGTAGAAGTGAAATTTGTAATTACTTTGCTGATGAAGTGATAAAGAACCGTCAAACCTAGCCAAGCATCTGTCACTATCCTGACTTTTAAGGCTTAAGAGATCCACAGGTGAGTGCATCATTGAAACCATCTTAAGACATTTATTTTTTTTTAACACTGATCAACGCACATACATAACATACGATCGAATATCACAATCTCCAACGTACATTTCAACCAATGACATAATCAGATCTCATAATATTTGCATGCATACTATTGCACTATTTACATTCGTATAAGACATAACTGACTGTTTATGGGAATACTCACTAAAGACAGACATTTGTACATCATTCTGTGTTTTTGACTGTTTAAGGAAACTTAATTTGGAATGTGCGAGCACTAAGTTACAGGGTGTTGTGTGTGTCGTTGGTATGAGCTATATACTGTATATGTATTACCAAATGCTATAAAAATCGCTTGCATGATTTCCATTAGCCATCCCGAAACTAACGTGAAAATGTTGAATCGGTGTTGAGCCAAAATCGTGGTATAGAGCCATCCCTATTCCACGGTCAAAGTGGTCATTATCAAAGTGGAAGCAAAAAAAATAAACTCACAGAGCATGGTCAGTGCCTGTGACAGTGTGTAGAAGAAGTCGCCGACTTTCTGCAGAGTCAATAGCTACAGACCTGCACACTTTGTTTGGCCTTCAGATTAGCTCAAGAACAGTGTGTAGAGAGCTTCATGGAATGGGTTTCCATGGCCAAGCGGTTGCATCCAAGCCACACATCAAGTGTTCAGTCAAGTGAAAGTGTTCATCAAGTGAAAAGTCTTTAATTTTATTATATTTATAAAAGAAATGTAGGCTGTACCGAGTCTTTCCGGAAAAAAAAACGAGCGCCTGGCGTATCGTGTGGGCGGAGCTAAAGAATGACGAGCGCACAAAGCAGTGACGTCCTCAAGCGTGGAGAAACCCATGGCTATTGATCTCAGCTAATAGATATATGATCCAGAATCATTCGGAGGCTGAAATAAATTGAACAGGAGAAACAGCAACAGCAGGACGTCTGTCTCTGTGGTATGTACTGTATTTAGTGGCCTGTCAACATTTGTGTGTCTTTACTCGCAGTTTATGAGGACATGATTCGGTTTATGGACTATTGTATGTGACTAAACCTTAGCAGTAGCAAGCAAAACGTTTTTTCATGTCAGACTAGTGTAACGTTATAGATAGAACAACAATGGAGTAACGTTAGCGCATTTGAATGACGAAGGACGCGATCGTGATCGTGTCGTTTACTGATGTTTACTCACGCGACGAGCCAACAGCACAGACATTTGAAGCAGTTTTACTCACCGGCTGCTTCCAAAGCAGGACCGAACCTTTATCGCTGGGACCGCTCCGTCAAAAACACACTTCTTTGGTATGATTTGGTGAAGTCCTGTGACAGCAGTGACCGTGGAAATTGACTTTGCGACGCGACTGAAGCGTTGTTGTGAAGTTTCCCGTCATTTCTGCGTTCAAATCGGGTCAAATGCAGCGCTGCCTTCCTGGAATTATATGCTGAAGCGTTGAAGTCGCCTTAATGTCACCCATAGGAATAAAGTGGAGCGTGGCGCGACATAAGTGTTCACGGACAAGTGGATCTGCAGCTGAGCGAGTGTTTATGGGCGTGCATTTCCTCTCTCGCTCTAGTCGCGCGCGCGCACCCTCCTGGGAGAAGAGCCCGTACGGCCCATACAAGGACCTTCCGCTCTGTTCACGTCAAGCCGACCCATACTCGAAAAAACTCTCCGAAACTTGAGAGAAACCGGAAGGAGTATTTTTGACACAGAAATACTCCATCAAACGTCCAACATTAGTTTTTTAAACTTTGTCTATGTTTAGGATGGGAATCCAAGTCTTTAACAGTGTAAAAAGCTCAGTATGCATGAAACAGCATTTCACATTTCATTTTTTTGCCAAATTATTTGGGTGCACAGTGAACTATTAATCGTTTTGTCTCATTCAGCCACTTAAACAGCAGCTGCTACTTTAATGCCAGGTTTCAAAGACAATGCTTGGATTAGGAAACCAGGATTAGGCATGGGGTATGACGACAGAGCATGCACTGGACACAGTGAGTAATGCTATGGAGAAAATAACATGTTGGGTGTGTGTTTAAATGACTCTGTGGCTATCTGATGAATAATACTGATGACTCTGGAGCTAAAAAAAGCATCTAACCCTGACATTATTAGTGAATGATCTCTGCTGCCCGCCTACACTGCAACAACATTACACAGTAAATCTATGTCAGAGAATTACATCATGGCTATTAGGAATGGACAATATAGCTAAAAACAGCTCCGTTTTGGCCATTATATTTATATATTTCCTCTGAAATAGCTCACAAAGCGGGTTTTGTTAAACAGACAAGTCATGTTTTCCACAAGGCTTTGCATTAAATAAACACAAAGAAATGTATGTGCATGAATAAATAGCAAAATACACCTTCATTTATTAACTATTTTTTTTAAAAAGCGTTTAAAAAGCCGTCCAATTTTATGAATAATCATCACAATATTTAAAGGGGTCATAAACATTTACTTTTTTTTAAATACTAATGTCAACTTATGACATTTCCATGGTTTTTACATTCAAAACATTATAATGAATAAGTAATAGGCTATTTTCTACCCTGGTTTTGAGCCTAGTTCATGAAACGCTTTTTGGGCGTACTGCATTGAAGACTTAAGTTAACACCCACGGCTATGATGGGATAACAGTTTTGCATATCATTATGAGCTTTGACTCCCCCATTAGCTAGGACTGGGCAATATGGCCAAAAAATGATCTTGATAAAATCTCTCATATCAGTCTATATCGAAAGTTTTAACGATAAATGTAAAATATTTATTTTTAATTTAAAGAGTTTTGCTAACACTTATTTGTAGTTTTAAGCTTCTTTTTATTGTCAGAATATGACAAATTTCACTTTTTTGAATTCCTTTTCCAGTCAGTTTTCCTTAAAATAAATTTCTCTAAAAAATTAATGTCTTAGTTTCTGCATGTTCTAATAGGTGATAGTGTTTCTAGTCATGAAACAGTTTTGTGTTGCCTGACTTTGGCACAGGTTGGAGTATTAATAATATTACATGTTTTGCCTTAGAAATGCACATTTGACAGTGAGTTGACAGTAGCAGCTTGAGTTGGGAGGATGCAGATGTACATTTATGTTCATTAACAAAACCATGAGCATCTAACAAGTGTATGTGCGAACTCTAAACACCTCAGTAACATGTCAGTTTAAATATAGATGTGTGTGTGGTTTGGGTTTCAGCTGTAAAAAAAAAAGTGTTGGTTTTTGCTGGTTTAACTTAAAGTAAGTAACCTGATTACCTTAAAATTTTGAGTTTATTGAAATTAAAAATTTGAGTTGATGCAATGAAGGACATTTGTTTAATAAATAGACACTCAAAATATTTTTGTATCTGAACAACAAAAATTGATAAATCATGAAAATAGCACTATTTGGCATGTTTCACTGCGTCATCAGAAATAAAACACACAATTACCCAATATGCTTAAAATATTTTAATATTTTAATCAAATCTCAAAAAATGTTAATTGTATTAACTCAATTTTAATTTCAATTAACTAAATTTTAATGCAACCGGGTTACTTTTTTGCTAAATAGTTTTTTACATGTTCCCTTGAACATGCTTAACTATTAGATCTATTTGTTTGAAACATGCCATAAGTTTTATTGCTTGGAAGTTGGATCTAGTTTATCTCTACGTAGGACTATGTTCTTTATCTATAACATGTAAGGCGCGAGTCAGTGGGCGGGGCTACAGAATTAGACATTTATCTTGAGGCACGTTTCACTGAACTCTGACGTCACAGGTAAGCACATCGGCACATTGATCGTTTGCGGAGCCAGCTGTCAATAAAAGCTCTTCTTTGACTAACAAGAAAGTTTTCTGCTCTGAAACTTACAGGATATTCTTATATTACCATAACCTATATATATCAAAAGCTTAAGGGAAAGTTGATTTCTCAATTCATCCCCTTTAATACTATCACCAGGCATTTCAATGTCACTTGACCACATTTCTGAACCATAACAAGGATGTAATATTTAATATGGCAGAATTTTGACTAGCCCCAATAACTGAAATCATGGTGTAAAACAGGAATTAAGACGTTAAACAGAAGTGGCTAACGGGCTGGTAACCAGAAATCTGCTGAATCAAGTCCTGGAGAGACTGAACTAGAAGCGATCGCAATTGTGCCCTTAAACGTTGCTAAACCAACCAATTACACAATGACAAGAGAAACGGCTTTGCACATAGGAGGTGCTCATTTGACACGACATGTTCTGACAGCACCTCACACCCATAGAAACGCACTGAACACACAAGCGGCTCCAGATGAGGTGATGTCATTCAGATCTCTGTCAACTGCACAGAAGTTGCATTAGAGTTCTGTTCACGAAGGGAAGTTGCAACAGGGTGTTGCCTTGTTTGAGAGTGTTTTTGTGAGACCTTTTAGATAAGCTATAGTAAAGAATTAACCTAATATGAAAATAAGCTAATGTTTTGAACAAATTAACGCAGCCTGTAGTGGTCAGTATCTATCAAAAACAGTCCAAGTAGTGAACCATTGACAGGGGCATGGGCGGCCAAGGCTCATTGATGCACGTGTGAAGCAAAGACTGGCCTGTGTGGTCCAGTTGTTATGGGTATGTGACCGTAACACAGTCCAGACTGAGCTCATGAAATGGCGCATGCATATATATGACACGCCAATTCGTATGCCATTTTGGCGTGCTATCAAGACGCATAATCGCTTTTAAGCCTGTTTATCAATGCAGTTTCATTCTACCCCCCTACACTTCCCCTACCCCTAAACCTACTCATCACAAGAAACATTCTGCATTTTTACATTTTCAAAAAATTTGAAATCCATTTACATTGTGGACACATACACATAATGGTTCGTTTTGGCCTAGACATTCACGCGAAGTGGACATACACGCGGATAGCTCAAAATGCGTACACGTAACACGCCACTTGGCTTTAGAAAGTGCCGTGTATGTTTACGCAAAGTCATAATGTCATGTTGTCCAGTCAGAGACAAGCTACTGTAGCTCAAAAAAGTTAATGCTGGTTCTGATAGAAAGGTGTCGGAATACACAGTGCATCGCAGTTGGATGCGTATGGGGCTGCACAGCCGCAGGCCTGTCATGGTGCCCATGCTGACCACTTTGAGCATCACAAGCCTTGTGAGCAGGTCATAATGTTATGCCTGATCGGTGTACATTTATCAAACAAATATTTGGTAAAAGTTGCAAAAATTGCAAATATATTTTAATTTAACGCAAATTAAAACATGCTCATATAACTGAGTTTTTATGATCGATGGTTCAGGTTTTCCATTTAAGTGACTTTTCAGTGTGTAAAAAATGCCTTTCGGCCCTATTTTGTTCCCTACTAAAGGAAAGTGTCAGGTAAGGAAATAAAAACCTAAATAAGCAGAGTTCTTGACAAACTCATCAGTTTTGCCCTGACAGATCCTCAATAACAGCTGTGCCCTGACAGGAAGTACAAGCAGCATCAGATGAATCAGCACTGGAGGTCTCATTGTTCCAGTGTGTCTCTTCCTGCATGTGCCAGTCCGCTGATAAGGCCGTTGACTGGCAAGACTGTTTTATCATACACAGCAGTGCAGGGACCTTGCTAAAGCACAACAACACAGAGTGTCTTCAAAGTGACTTTCTTCACTTTGTTCCGAGATATTGCACAAATTAACATGCTCAGATAATTAGACATAATGATACTTTATAGGAATTTATTGGTACTTCCAAACCGACAAAGCATCACTATCAAAAATGTGCAGATTTTCAACCTGCTTGACAATGTTGGTACCAGTGTATGTAAATGAATAATGTTTACTTATTCTCCATGTTGCCTGGACTGAGAAAAAGCATGAGGCATTTAGCATATTTTAGGCATATCCTCTGAAGCATCCTCTACATGCATGACAGAGAAAACGAAGTGCTCTCTTGACTTTGTTTGAAGTCTGAAGCAGGTGACAAGCCTCGACTTTGTCACGATAACAGAAATGTATTTATCAGGCAACACGCACATCAAAGCCTGAGAGCGAACCGGGACACAAGCAGAACAATTTCAGACACCAGAAAAGGGGATGTTAGATATTTAACCTTCTCCAAAATATTGTTTTATTTAAATAACTGCACAATATATCAGGGGAATCCACACAAGGGGGGTGTTTGCACATTTTAACAATGCCTTTATTATCTTTCTGGGCCTTGAAAGTGGTTATGACATTGCTGTCTATGAGGGGTCAGAAACCTCTCGGACTTCATCAAAAATATCTTCATTTGTGTTCTGAAGATGAACGAAAGTCTTACGGTTTTGGAACGGCATGAGCCTCATGTTCAACAATGCTGCATTTATTTAATCAAAAATACAGTAAAAACAGCAATGTTATGAAATATTACAATTTAAAATAACCATGTTCTAATATTTTAAAATGTGATTTATTCCGGTGACGTCAAATCTTAATTTATCATCATAATTCATCCAGTCTTAAGTGTCACATGATCCTTCAGAAATCATACTCATATGCTGATTTGCTGCTCAAGAAAAATGACGTGACGGGCCTTTTTTTTTTTTTTTGTCCAAAGGCCTTAATAATAAAACAAAACAAAGATATGACATCCAATGTATGCAAGGTAGTACATTTGATCTCTTGTATTGAATCCAAAAGGTTTTAATTATATTTTACTACATAGAAAGGTATTTTAAAGATTTTGAAGTGTCAAAAGGTCATTCGGTTTAACCGTCCAGAGGCCAACACAGCCATTTCAATTGTGATTAAAATATCTTAAAATGTTATAAACGTATATATTTTTTATTCTGGCATGATTTTATAACATCATATATCAACATTGTGCAAAACGGTATAAAAATTTAGTGTAGACGTCATTGCTTTGTTATGAGAAAGAATGTCCGGAAAAATGATTTTTATTGATGTCATTCGGAGTAACCAATATAAAGACACCATTTAGGGTCAATTCATGAGGTCAGTATCATGTAACATAATGTGACATTATTCAGACACCTGCAAAGGACCACATGGTCATGAAGCAAAGTAACTAACTTTCTATTAACTATTTAAAAAAATTAATGTTTTCACTTGCTCATATGCATGTCCCAAAAAAATCAGGTAATTCGGTAAAACCGCTATAAAACATGGAAAATGTTGTAATATTTTAAAACTTGCACTAAATATAACATTTTTGATTGTCCTTTTGCTAGCTAACGTTAGCTAGTTAACTAGCTAGCCATCTAGAGATCAGCCTGTTAGCATTGTTTGATAATATTGTCATACGGTATAACCAAAAGTGTCATTCGGTAATACCAAAATTTGGATACACCGAATGAGCTACTGGTTGTACCGAATGACAGCAATGTATGTTGGTCATATTTGTACACATCTGGAATAATTACCACATTTTATTAGCAAATGTGTAGAATATATTCTTGTATCATTTTGACAGAATTTTACCTTTGCAGATGCCTTTATCAAATAAGGAAAAAAGCGGCTCACTGCTGGTAAAGGATCAATGCTGATCTTGTTAAAAAAAAAATAAAAAATAAAAAAAAAGAGATAATTGCCAAAAGAGGAGAAAGATATAATTTGTTTTTAAAATTCATATTATATAATAATAATAATAATTATTATTATTATTATATGCACTTGCAACAATTTAGAGCACCCTAGCAACTGATCTATTGACTGCCATTAAAAGAGATCAATATGGATATCTTTGGATAGAAGCGTCATAGAAACGTGAGGGTGGGTTTGTTTATCTCAGGGCAGCAAGCAGCCAATCACCAATCACCTTCAACACTTCCTAGCCATGCCCTAACAATCATTCTTGAGCACCCTAGCAACCCAAACCCAAAGAGGAATATCTTAAAATCTATACGTCATAGAAGCATTGCGCTTGCTTTATATCAGGGGTCTCCAGACTCAGTCCTGAGTTTAGCTCCAACCCCAATTAAACACACCAGAACCAACTAATCAGTGTCTTAATAGGGCCTAGTAAAACACGCTCTGTCCCCATCCGCAAGCTATCCATCCTACAAACATAGTATGAAAAGAGTATTCCCAGACATTTGTAATGATACTTTTGGCCATTAAATTTCCTAGACAACAGTATAATTTTTTTAAAAAGCCAGATCATGACACCTTTAAACAGCTCTGGAGTTTAAGAGCAGAATTTTAAGAATTAGGTGCTTTTACAAGCTTCACATTTCTGTTTTTTTTTTAAATCCTTCAAAAATCGGCCCTGTTCAACCTCAACAGTTTTTAAAAGAAAAGAAAGGACTAGTGATGCAAAATGTATTACTTATGTGGTAATCAAAAACTTGCATTTAATCTCGAATATTCAAAATAAATGTTTTCAGTGAGAACACCCTGTTGATCTCAGCCACAAGATTGGTAATCTTAGACTTCAAATCACCATCAGAACGGCAGATCCGGTTACAAAAACACCGTGGTCCGGTTTCATACGAGAGTCAGCTTACTTCACCTGACTGTTTCCGGTTCCTTGACCTGAGAGAACAGCAGCCCACGCTGGAAAAGGACAAGATATGACTTACTTAGCATGACAAACTCGATCATGACAACAGGAAACATCTCAGTCAGACCCAAAAAGAACCCAGCGGCACAAAGCCGAGCTCTCTAGTGGCCCAGTTAATTAGAAAACAGCTTTCATTCCGACTCAAATGCGAGCTGAAGTTATAGAGCAAAATAATTATTCGGCAGAAGGCCAGACGTGCGCTGGCTGCCTTTGTACATGCTATTAAATTAGGTCTCGAAATGAAAACGAGCAGACGGGCTGTAATCAAAAACTTTGTGCATTTACAAGAAAACAATGAAAGTCATTCAGAGAGCAGGTGAAGAAAACACAAGCTCATTAAAGCAAGCTCTTCAAATCCAAGGTCAGAATGCTGTGACTGATTTGTGCACCACTTTGTAAATTTCAGTTCAGACCTTTGCCGTTTTGCCTTGACTGACGTTACAATGATGTCTAAAGCTGAACTAATTTATTCATGAAGTCTGTGCATAATGTACACCCTGTGGCTCTGGATTACAGCGAGATGTGATAACCACCAGATCTAGTGAAACGGATTTCAACCGACCAAACATTCCAATGGAATGCCAGTGGAATTTCCATCATAATTCAATCGCATACAATCCCACTGGATAAACTGAAATTCTGAACAAATAAACCAAGAGGAATTTCTATCCAACATTGTTTGAACTCATTACAGTAGTTCCCACATTTGATTAGGATGCATTTTCTGATCCTTAAAAGAAAACATCTTATGTAATTATGAAAGACTCAATTCAGAGTCAGTTGTGGAAGACATTTCTAGTTGAGTGGAAAAATCCAGCCGTGTCTCCTTTGGTCTAACATGACCAAGAGCATGAGAATTCAAAGCTCAGCTCATTATTTCCACATAAGGAAGATTTGATGCCCATCCCTCAGCACAGAAGTATCCTTGTGAAACAATTCAAAGAGGCAGAGAAAAGTTAGAAGCACTTGAGAAATGCCTTAGTTTGTCAGTCAGAAGGATTTCAGATATGCTGTGCCAAATGTGTGTGTGTGTGTGTGTGTGTGTGTGTGTGTGTGTGTGTGTGTGTGTGTGTGTGTGTGTGTGTGTGTGTGTGTTTTCTTTATCTTTGGAGCCTCTGTAGGTTCCTGTTTTTGTAGTGTTGTTAAATTACAAGTTCTATAATAAATTAATAAAAAAGTAGGCCTAAACATGTAAACGAGCTCTGATAGGATTATATATATATATATCCTATCAGAGGATAGATAGATAGATAGATAGATAGATAGATAGATAGATAGATAGATAGATAGATAGATAGATAGATAATGCGTGTGTCTGTGTTATGTGACGCAACAGAACTTAAGAATGCACTAGTCATCAGGATGCATGTAAAGTCACGTTCACTCACTCTGTTTTATTACGGGATTTATTTTCCTGGAGCTCCAGGAGGTTGATGGACGCCTGACCGAGCGTTTTATCGGGTCCAATCAGAGCCCGGTGCATCACACACACCTGTAGGGTGCAGCGCTCCGCGTTACTGGGGTGAAAGAGCGGCAGGTCGAAGGCGGCCTCCTCTTTCCACACCGGCGCGACGCTCTTCTCGGCCACCGAGGTGGAGAACTTATCCTTTGCCACCTGCATGATGGCGTACGCGTCGTTGGTGCCATTCTTCCCCTTGATCCGCAACCCCCTCGCCTGGAGCACCGTTACCTGGACGCTGGTGGGATACCACTGCTGGCTTTGCTCTGCCAGAGACATTTCTGTGGAAACCCAACCGGTATCAGTTCGAACTGAAAACTCAACAGGACGCGCGAGCCGTCCTAACAGAAGAGAAGTTGTGTCAAAGGTCCGTTAATGTTTCGCTGGAAAAGTTTCACCTTATCCAGTGAAGCAACAAGTGAGCGTCACTCTGAGGCCACGCCCAAACGCTGTTGCTTCATATGTGAACAGGCGTGTGGGCGTGGCCTCAGTGACGCAACGAATAATTGTTGGATTGGGTAGAGCTTTAAACAAGCTAACGAAATCTTTCTAATGAAGTTGTGAAAAATATAAAACCTACTGCTATTTTTACATACCATAAATCTGAATTTGGCGTCTTGTGAATGTCTTTGTTGTTGTTGTCTATCTATCTGATAAAAAATAAATATATAGGCCTATAAAAAATTAAATGTAGCCTATATTATGTAGGCTATATATATATATACAATTTTATTTATTTATAATATATAATATCATTTTTGCTTCAAATGAAAATGTATGGACTGTTTTCTAATTTATTTACATCACAAGGCCTAAATTAAACCCTGACTAATGCTGCTTTTTGTAAGCATAATGAAAAATCTAAAAAAAAAAAAATAACATCACGCAGTGTTTGGGACCCATAAATGGAGCATTGGGGGGGGGGGGGGGGGTGGTTATAATTCACAGAAATATTTAGAAACTTCTTTCAGTGAAGCACTGATGTTTTATGAAAAATATCCACACACATAGTGCCCCTGCGACTTTTGCAATGTGCAACTTATAAATAATAATTCTATGATGCTCTTTTTAATGATAATTTAATAGAGACGTGTAATTAAAATGTCTCGTGACTAAATATAGCCATTAGAGAAGCTCTGACACAAAGCTACAATTATGTGAATCGTCATTCTGGCAGTGACCAGTTCTCATTGTTCATGAAAAAAGGAACACAAATGAGCAGGATATATTTGTCTTCTCATGTCAAAAGAGATTTAAAACGAAAAACACTTTTCTTTTAGAGCCTTTTAGAGCAAACCAACAGAAATAAGCCATTTAAGAGATTGAAACAAACACTTCCACCCAGATTACTCAAAATAAAGTTTTATAATGATCTAAAATAGATAGGTTGAACAAAAACAAAGGATTTTTTCTTGTAGGAGTCAAACCAATGTGTACCGTAGAGCTGTTTTACGATGGAATTGAAGTTGTGGTGAATTTTGCAACATGTATTTTCCTGTTTTATTACTGTAAAGCTGCTTTGAAACATTCTGTTGTATAAAGCGTTATAGAAATAAATGTGCCTTGTTTCATGATTTGTAGTTGTATATTAATCTGTTGTTTTTCCACAGTTATGTAAGCAAAAATGTATTAACAAAAAAGTCGCCATCGTACATTACTGATGAATCTTCATTGTCATTCAGGGTTAACCTTACAAACATGACGTGAACAAACCCTGTTCCTTCATGAGGATAATGCGTTTGTATTGTTCCTGAAACCCGTCGTTCAAGGCCTTCATAGTTCTGCATGGGGAGTGGAAGTCAACAGGGCATGTCCCTTTAACTCTTTATCATCGTGTTCTTTTACATAGTGAAATGAGGTCAGACTGTAGGCTATGGTTTGCTACAGCAGCAAAAATAAATTCATACGTAAAAAAAGCATCTTTGTAATACCACGCTCTTGTGTTATGGCCATGGGCTGCGTTCCAATGATGTCATCTTTTCAATACCAGACACTAATTGAAAGCATAATTTTAATATTCAGTCACAGAACCACGTGTATTGAATTACTGTAATGCAATAGTGAATCATGAGAGCATACTGCCCCCTAGAGAGGACTAAGAACACATGCACTAAAGGAATTGCCATATTGAAACCATATAACTTTCTTTATAACATGAAAACATAAAAACTAAATTATTATTTGAAATAAAATATATAAGATTTTAAAATATATATTTTTTTATTGTATAATTATTAAAATAATGAATGAATGAAAAAAGCTATAGCTTTTGTTTAACTTGATGTACTAAAATTAGTCAAACTAAAATGAAAAAAAAGCAAAGAAAAAACCCCCCCACTAAAATCACAATGAAAACTAATACAAAATTGTATAGGCATTTTAAAAAAAACATGACCAAAACTTTAACCAAAAAAAATATGAACTCAAACTGTTAATAAGACCTAAAATTGTATCTCAATGGTACTAAAAAAACTATAAAACTACGTAAAACATACTTAAACAAATGAAACATAAAGGCGCATATTACGTCACTGGAGTAATTGTCACCAGTGTTTTTAGTGGTCCTGGCGTCTCTGCCGAAAATGTTTCCCACAGTACAGCCCCTCATCCACACAGAAGTGCCCTCGCTCCATGAGACTGAGATCACAGTCCCTGCAGGTGTAGCACTCGACGTGCCTGTAGCGTCCTTCTCTGATCCTCACCGCCTGAGTTCTGCATCAGGAGGACACCGTCAAACGAGCTAAACATCCATGTGTATGTGATCTTTACGCATTTCAGACATGCATTGGACAATCTTGATTTTGTAGAATATAATTTTCTTTCTTGAATGTTCGAAAAATATATTTTTCAAATATATTGCATTGTTGCAGCACCTCTCTTCCTTGTCTGTCAGTACACTTTAGTTCTGGTCTCCAAGTAGCCCCTCCTTCCAAAAAGCGCAGTGTTTTGATTGGTTGGCTGGACCAGTGTGTTGTGATTGGTCAGCCACTTTAATCGTGTTTTGGAAAGCTCTTACCATAACAATTCCAACCATAGACTGTAAAAAAAAATATGGGCCTAGTGTCCGTGATGTCACCTAGGTTCCTGAAGAGCATTTTTGAAGCCCAGAAGTGGGCAGAGCTGGCCGTCGCCATCTTGACGCAGCGTGTCAAATATATATCACTCGGATAACTGAAAATGGGCAAAGAGGTGGGATGTGTGTGGGCTAACAGACAGAAGACAAACTGCAGTGGCAGCATGCACCTGTCCACAAGTGGCCCTGCCTTTAATTATGAAAACCTTTATATTTTTATTTATATAAATACACTATATTGCCAAAAGTTTTGAGATGCCTCCCTTAACATGCACATTCATTTTAATGACATCCCATTCTTAGTCCATAGGGTTTAATATGGAGTTGGCCCACCCTTTGTGGCTATATTCGTCTGCGAAAGCTTTCCACAAGGTTTAGGTTTATTGGAATTTTTGAGCATTCTTCTAGAAGCGCATTTGTGAGGTCAGGCACTGATGTTGGACGAGAAGGCCTGGCTCACAGTCTCCGCTCTAATTCATCCCAAAGGTGTTCTATCGGTTGAGGTCAGGACTCTGTGCAGGCCAGTCCAGTTCCTCCACACCAAACTCACTCATCTGTGTCTTTATGGACCTTGCTTTGTGCACTGGTGCGCAGTCATGTTGGAACAGGAGGGGGCCATCCCTAAACTGTTCCCACAAAGTTGGGAGCATGGAAATTTCCAAAATGTCTTGGCATGCTGAAGCATTAAGTGTTCCTTTCACAGGAACTAAGAGGCCAAGCCCAACCCCTGAAAAACAACCCCACACGATAATTCCCCCTCCACCAAAGTTTACACTTGGTACAATGCAGTCAGGCAAGTACCATACTCATGGCAAACGCCAAACCCAGACTTGCCTATCGGATTACCAGACAGAGAAGCGTGATTCGTCACTCCAGAGAACACGTCTCCTCTGCTTTAGAGTCCCGTGGTGTTTGTGCTTTACGCCACTGCATCCAACACTTTGCATTGCACTTGGTGATGTAAGGCTTGGATGCAGCTGCTCGGCCATGGGAACCCATTCAATGAAGCTCTCTACACACTGATCTTGAGCTAATCTGAAGGCCAAACAAAGTTTGGAGGTCTTTAGCTATTGACCCTGCAGAAAGTTGGCACTTCTGCACACTATCCGCCTCAGCATGCACTGACCCCGCTCTGTGATTTTACATGGCCTAGCACTACGTGGTGGAGTTGTTGTTGTTCCCAATTGCTTCCACTTTGTTATAACACCACTAACAGTTGAGCGTGGAATATTTAGTAGTGAGGAAATTTCACGAATGGACTTATTGCACAGGTGGAACCCTATCACGATACCATGCTTTATGCTGCCTTCACGTGCCATCGGAAATTTGATAATTCCGACTTCTGAAGTCGTGATTACGAAATCATTGCATTCAAGTTTCAAAATGTGAGGGCGTTCATGTGCAATTTTTACCTATAGGAAACTCATATTTACGATAATTCCGAGAGCACCTGAAGGCAGCATTAATCCACTGAGTTCCTGAGAGGGACCCATTCTTTCACAAATGTTTGTAGAAGCGTCTGATGCTTGATTTTATACACCTGTGGCCATGGAAGTGATTGGAACACCTGAAGTCAATGGTTTTGTCTCAATACTTTTGGCAACATAATATATATTGTCTGTGGAAGTCGTAGGACAATAAAATGTTGGTCATCCTGAAACAATACAACAAGCTTATGCTGCGTTCACACCATAACTACTGTAATTTGGAAGAGATGGAATGCCGTGACGTTATACTCGGAGATCAAGTTAGAAGCGACCAAACACCTCGACGTTTTCCCTATTTAAATACAGTTACACAAATAGTTGAACGATCAAGTATGATGACAAAAAAAAACGTGGCGCTTTTCTAAGCGGGTTAAAATGGAACTATAATGTGTTGCGGAATAGCACTTCGACTCAGCGCAGTAAAAAGTCCCTCCCTCACATCTACCCTTCCCTCTCTCATTTCTGTCAATGGGGGGGAGGGGGTTTAGTCAGAGCGATTAAGAGCACGCACTGAGACGAGAGAGGTATGTATCAACTCGTTTTAGTTAAGGGAATAACATTTTAATTTGAAAAAGCGGTGAAGTATCCCTTTAAGCTGTTTATGTTCATTATTATTGTAATGTTATGTGTATTGAGACATGAGGTAGTTTAGCGCAGTCTCGTCTTATGCATTTGTTTGCCCCCCTGTACACCTTCATGAGTTTTGGAGGAGGCCTGGCTTTAGAGATGCTGTAGGGTGGAAACTTATGCTTTCAAAGCTAGCTTGCTATTGCTAGCCTCTCTGAAAATGACCTATCTTTAAATAAGGGATATTGTGACGTGTGAGGAACATTCAAGACTAAAAATCAAAGCATTTCAGGGAATTTAGAAACAGTCCACTCTGATATAGAGAATACCGCAATTTGGAGTGGATTTGTGCTTTGAAACTTTGCAGACCTTTTTCATGCTCAAACAGCAATATTACACTCTAAAAAATGAAAATGTAAAAAAACAACAATGTCCTCTTTTTAGGGTTCTTACACAATGATGTAGCCACATCTCTCACAGGTGCGGAACCTTTGATTGTGCTGGA
The DNA here is from genome assembly GCF_024679245.1 of Pseudorasbora parva. Classification (NCBI taxonomy): domain Eukaryota; kingdom Metazoa; phylum Chordata; class Actinopteri; order Cypriniformes; family Gobionidae; genus Pseudorasbora; species Pseudorasbora parva. The sequence continues at coordinate 30,501,724 of NC_090194.1, forward strand.
TCGCTCCGGATGGCTGAGATGTTCCTGCACAAATCATGTGCATTTACATTACATCAGGCACTCTTTATGTTTAATTTAACAGGTTTTAAAGCAAGATCATGTTATAAGAGTGGAATGAAATACTCACGTTCTAGTCCCTCCTGTAGTATTCTGAAAGTGTTGGACTGTCTGGGCCGCTGAGGTTGACCTTGCGTACTCTTGATTCTCCTGAGCTCTTCAGGGTTAACAGAACCGTAGCTCCATACTGGATAATTAAAGCTTACCCTGAGACAAGAGTCAAAGAGCAGAATGAGAATAAAGTAGAATTAAGGCAGTTCTGAAGGCGAAAGGGGATCAAACACAGTATTATTATTGTGTTCCTAATAATCCTTTAGGTGAGTGTGAGTGTGTGTGTTTGTGTGTGTAATGTATTTGGACTACGCTATTGTTGCTGCTTATGATTATTGCTGCTGTTTCAGAGCAAGTATGGACTTGCTGCTAACAGATACACAGAAACACTGCTGTGAGCGTGTAAGATATGCTGCTGATGCATAAATAGGCATACATCCTGTAGCAGATCTAGGCAGCTGGATCTGGAGGGTTTTACTCTGATAGCGGGACTAGCTTACAGCAAACTTAAGTAAAGAAGTTTTCTGAGGAGGCATGAGTTTTATTGAACTAAATACATTACAATCGGCTAAAACGAATACGCAGGTTACTTTTCTGAACAAGAGAAAAATCGATCCCAAGCCCGTGCTCTTCACGCTGTTCACGTGAATCGCGGCACAGTTCGACGCACACACACACAAAATACCGGCAGTTCAACAGGGAACGGTCAATGATTCGGATCACCAGTGTCACGTGATTTCAGCAGTTTGGCATGCAATCCGAATCATTGATCGATTCACTGATTCATAACTGTTTGAATCTTTATTTGAGGTTTGAACACAAACGTGGAAGAGAAGACAGTGCTGAATAAAGTCGTAGTTTTTGTTATTTTTGGATCAAAATGTATTTTCGATGCTTCAAAAGATTTTAATGAACTAACTGATGTCACATATGGACTACTTTGATGATGTTTTTATTCCCTTTCTGGACATGGACAGTAAAGTGTGTATACACTTGGATACGCTCTCTGACTAAATATAAAATATCTTAAACTGTGTTCTGAAGATGAACGGAGGTCTTACAGGTGTGGAAGGACATTAGGGTGAGTCATTAATGACATCAATTTGATTTCAGGGTGAACTAACCCTTTAAGAATCATTATTTATTTGAGCATCTGAGTACATCATTTCTGTTCTACAAAATTCAACATAGTAACAAGTTTCAACAGAAGGATATATGATTAAAAAAATTAAAATAAAGGGGGGGGGGGGAAAGAAAACGTAGATATGATGCTCCAAAAGGAGTAGGCAGAAGCTTAAGCTTACTTATTTGAGCAGTAAATACATTACTAGAATCAATAAGATGCGATTAATCACAATTAATATGTATATTGCATGCCAAACATGATGGTATTACTTTTTCTTGGTGGTCGGTGATTTATATGTCGGAATCCTATCAGAAGCAGAGTTGTGTCCTGAGATGGAATCCTTCTGAAATTAATAAACTGAAACATTACTCTTAACCATTAAAAAAAATGATCATTACTTAAAATAAAATAAACATCACCTGAAATAAAATATGAAAAATATCTAGTTGCCAAGGCAATATGTGAACTAAATATATATAAAACTAAACAAAGATAATGTAAAACACAATTTAATTAAAAAATGAACAAAAACTGTATCAATAATACTATAATAAAACTTTCATCTTCCATTCCAAATCTTAATTTTGGCTCGCTTTTTTTTACTGAACACAAGATGGCAGCAAAGCCTTTGGGTTTTGTCCATTTGGCGGTAACTAAATGTACAGACATAAACTCATAGCTACATTACGCACCCACCTGCTCGTGTTGTTTCAGCTGGTTTGGACTGCAGTTTCTCTCTAGTGGGGCTTTGAAGCTCTGAGAACTGCTGAACACATGAACAATAAGAAACATATGATATGTTGTTTGAAGACAGCATGGTTCTAATACACTAACCTCTTGGACTGGCCTTGTAGCGACTCATGGGCTTGCTTTGGCCTCACTGACAGATCCTGGGTTGAAGAAGAAGAACAGCAAGAAGTTGCACAACAGTAAACAGGATCGTTCTCACACTCGTCAGACCGATGTGCCTTGTAGCAACATTTGGCATTGACTGTATGTTCACAAAGAACTGGTCAAACTGTGTGAATAACTAACCGAATGAACAGGGAGTCTTGGATCAGGGTGACCGCGGCGCTGCAGGACATCAGTTTGAGCAGGTCTGTAAGAGAATGAGAAACGGCATGTTTAAGATGTTTTAGTGAAGAACCTTCACAAATCAGTGTTTGTCTGTGGTGAATCTTATGAAAACAGGTTACCTTTTCACGACTACAAAAAACAAATAGAAATGGTTAAATTAGACCTGTATTATATTATTTTAACTTCTTTAAAGGGATAGTTCAGCCATTTCCTCACCCTAAAGCTGTTCCAAAACTGTGAACATTCTTTTTTTCTTCTTCTGCTGAGCACAAAAGAAGATTTAAAGAATATGTAACCAAACAGTTGATGGTCCTCCGTAGCATGAAAAAAAAAATGCTATGGAAGTCAATGGGGTCCACCAACGTCTAGCCATCACAATTTGGCCCTGGTCAAACTCACTTACATTTTTAATCTTGCCCATTTTTTCTGCTTCTAACACATCAAATGTAAGGACAAAATGTTCACTTAACCCACCCACTAAAAAGGTGCCATGATCTGTCAGTGGCCATAATGTAATGCCTGATCATGCATGTTTGCATTAAGATAATTATTATGAGATAAGTATTAAAGTTTTTGGGCAAATACCCTCAAAAATAATAATCCATAATATGAAGAATATAAGTAAGGATTATTCAAATCAATTTGTAAATCTTAAAAACATGCTGAAATATTTGAGTGATGTTCTTACTTGTCATGAAAATAAGGCATTGCACAAAGTCTTGCTCCCTAAAATTAGCTTGACATTTTTAGCGTGATATATGTATTCATGTATTAACCTTTCAATAAGAAGCCAAAGCTGATGTTCATTTATCTTGATTTCGTTCTGAGCCTCCACATTCAACATTTCTGCAGTATCCTGACCATTAATCTCCAATATAACGTCCCCCGCCTGCAGTCCAGCGTCGCCTGCCCTGCTCCCTTCGTGAACCTGACAAAACACAACATGATAAGTGCTTACAGCTCATTTATATACAAACAAGATCTTGTGCTGAAAACTTTCAATATTTTGTTCATGAGAAATGGGCCAAAAATGTTTAGCTCACCTTGGAGACAGTCAGAGTCCTCTTGAAGTCTCTTCCTCCACAGATACGAAACCCCCATGGTGGTGGACCTGTCAAATTCACTCTAAATGTCATCTGTCTGCCACAAGTTGTGAATTTAAATGCCCTTTAACACCAACAAAATCGGTGTGTTTGTGGCCTATGCCGGTAAGACTTAAGGGGTCAGCCGTGTTTATGGTGTATTTTTAAAGTTCTTCTGGAGCTTAGAGATATGGAGGCTCTGTGTGCGGTCAACACCACCCATAAACATCTGTACATGACGCTCTCAGCTGATTGCACCTCCTGGTTTTGTTTGTTTGTTTATGCCATGCCAGCTTCTGTGGCTGTTCTCTTGGCAAGAAATAATTATGGTTAAACTATATCATTTTTAGTAACTTGAGTTAAGTAATCAGATTACTTTAGTAACTTGTAATGGATTACTTTTAAATGTACAACAAAATATCTGAGTTACTTTTTCAAATAAGTAACACAAGGTACTTTGTTTTCATGTATTGACTGACAGCTCTCGTCACCTTGTTGAGAAAAACAGGAGTGGAGCTGTACGCTATGTGAACATGACGGTCGCAGTTCAAGACTAAATGTGAGCATGCATTTATTGATCTCACTCGCACAAAAAAGATTCTGTATTCCACAAAATGAATGAAATCAGTGAAATGCAAAATCAGAATACTATGCAAACCCTTCTTAATTTAATGTTAAAGCTGCAGCCTGTAACTTTTGCACTCTAGCGGTTAATAAACAGAACTGCATGCATCTTGCGGAAGAACAATGCAGTCGGAACTACTTCTCTCTGTTTATGTCTATGGCGAGTCACGTAGGGACTGTGCTCCTCCGCAACGGTTCATACCAGTCTGGCCTGAAAAAAGTCCCAATATAAACACTTATTATAAGTGTACCATAATTATTCAGGCCTTTTAGGGTAAGACAAAAACACGGTTTGGAAAATTGATTCATGTTGTACATTCTCAGTATATAATGTTTGTAAATCTTTAACAGAAAAAAGTTAGGGACAGCTCCAGAAAATCATTTTATGAATTTACTCTTTTGTGGCAGAATCTGCTTCCTCATTGCATTTGATTTCAGTGTCCAGGTTTTCACATCTTACAAGCTTACAAAAAGACTATTTAAGAAGTATTCAGAAATTAAATGATTTGTAAATGAACCTCTCGGGTAAACCATTTTTCATATATGAATAGTAATTCTAACTTTTTTCAGTCACTCTTCTTCCCCCTCAGAATTGGACTTTATAACATGCAATTGTGAGTTTACATCTCCCAATTCTGATTTTTTTCCCCTTAGAATTTGCATGTTTATATCTCACAATTGCAAAAAAAAAAGAAAAAGAAAGATATAAAGAAGGATTTGTAAGATATAAATTCTGATCAGGCCCTTTTGGTCTTGTTTTCAACAGAAACCGAAACAAAAACAAAAAATATTAAATAAATAAAAACCCTGTCCTTTCTGAATGCTTTCATTTAACATTAACCTTTGAATAAAGCTTGGATGAATACTGTTTGAATGTATAAATGAGAAAAGTAAACAAAGTCAAAATGTAAAAAAAAAAGACTGTATTAAAAAATAAGAACATACAGCACACTAAAGAGTCTGCCATGAGGAAATGATCGCGGAGCAGCTAAACACTTAACAGACATTGTTCTTCATGGTTCTACCAACATTAACGTTCTACACATCATTCGTTCACTTTTTCCTTTGATTTTCTTTTTTAAACAATCTTAAATAAATCACTTCAAATTTTTGCATTCTATCTTCTCCTGGGACATCATGCATTACAGTAACATAGCGCACAAATTCAAAACTGTAACAGACTGGGAAAGAAAATAAATAAATTTTAAAAAAGTTCACTCAAGTACACCATGTGTAACTCTCACTCCAAACTAAAATCATAGTCGGCCCAGGAATTGAATGCAACAGAGAAAATGGTGCAATAACGCAAAAGCTCCTGAGACGCAGCAGTAAGCCGAGGGTCTGGCAACGCAGTTTTCCCAGCGGCTCACGAATGACTTCATCAGTTCTACAGGTCTGTCTGAGCAGGTTCATGAAAGGGGCCAGTCTAGGGCCGCACTATATCTGCTGAGGTTCCGGGCTCTCGCCGTAAGCGCCGAGCAGCGCGAGTGAAGTCAAGCAGACAGCTGCATCTCTTCAGGAGCGACTGCGGTCTTCGCTGCTGCCCACTAAAACCTTGCTGTAAAGTTTCTGTTGTTCCTCTTTGAAAACTTCTTTGACTTTCCCTCGTTTCAGACCACCATCCCTGCGATCATGCAAAGCACAAAAGGTTTATGCTTTATTCTTAATTCCACTTTGATCCCAACTCATATTTCATGTGTTTAACACTCTTTACAGAGGAACTCACCATAACAAGTCTGCCAGTCCACCCTTTCTAGCGATGGCCGCTTTAACCCTATTGGCAAACTGCACAGCGTCCTCCCCTTCCTGTAAAAATAATACGAATTTGAAACTCACCTAAATATAGTGAAGGGGTGGTCAAAACGCTCCAAGATAGATTAGAGGTTTGAAGAAAATAACACTTATGTTTGGGTCTGAAATATTTCTTAATGTTTTTAAGTCGATTATTCTCCCCAAGGCTGCATTTATTTGATCATAAATACAGTAAAAATAATATTGTGAAATATTAGAACTCAAAACAATTTTTTATTTTAATATATTATTAGTGGCATCAATTCCTTTAAAAACATTTAAATCACACATTTTTCAAAACAGATTAAAAACAAAAAGAAATATACAGAAATTGAATAAAGTTCTAAAACAGTCTGAACAGCATAAATAATTAATTAAATATAGATTGATCCTTATTAAATGATATGTGCCGTGTCGTGCTTTAATGGTTTAAAAGCATTTGTATGAATAAGATTATGTAATGTACAGTGGATCCGGAAAGTATTCACAGCTTTTCACTTTTTCCACATTTTGTTGTTACAGCCTTATTCCAAAATGGATTGAATTTATTATTTCTCCAGTCTCCAGTCTTTGCTCTATTAGGTTGGGTGGGGAGCATCGGTGCACAGACATTTTCAGATCTCTCCAGAGATGTTTAATCATGTTAAAGTCTGGGCTTTGGCTGGGCCACTCAAGGACATTCACAGAGTCGTCCAGTAGCCATTCTGTGTGCTTAGGGTCATTGTCCTGTTGGAAGATGAACCTTCGCCCCAGAGTGCCCTGGAGCAGGTTTTCATCAAGGACGTCTCTGTACATTGCTGCATTCATCTTTTCCTCGATCATGACTAGTCTCCCGCTAAAAAACATCCCCACAGCATGATGCTGCCACCACCATGCTTCACTGTAGGGACGGGTATTGGCCAGATGATGAGTGGTGCCTGGTATCCTCCAGACATGATGCTTGCCATTCAGGCCAAAGAGTTTAATCTTTGTTTTATCAGACCAAAGGATTTTGTTTCTCATAATCTGAGAGTCCTTCAGGTGCCTTTTGGCAAACTCCAGGCGGGTTTGTTATGCATCTTTTATTGAGGATTGGCCTCCATCTGGCCATTCTGCTAAACAGGCCTAATTGGTGGAGTGCTGCAGAGATGGTTGTTCTTCTAATGGTTCTCCTCTCTCCAGAGAAACGCTGGAGCTCCGTCAGAGTTTCCATCGGGTTATTGGTCACCTCCCTGACTAAAAAGCCCTTCTCCCCCGATCACTCAGTTTGGCCAGGCAGCCAGCTCTAAGAAGAGTTCTTGTGGTTCCAAACTTCTTTCATTTATAGATAATAAAGGCTACTGTTCTCATTGGGACCTTCAATGCTGCAGAACATGTTCTGTACCCTTCCCCAGATCTGTGCCTCGATATAATCCTATCTCGGAGGTCTACAGACAGTTCATTGGACTTCATGGCTTGATTTGTGCTCTGACATGCACTGTTAGCTGTGGGACCTTATATAGACAGGTGTGTGCCTTTCCAAATCATGTCCAATCAACTGAATTTACCACAGGTGGACTCCCAATCAAGTTTTAGAAACATCTCACGGATGATCAGTGGAAACGGGATACACCTGAGCTCAACTGAGTGTCATGGGAAAGGCTGTGAATACTTATGTACATGTGATTTTTGTTTTGTTTTTTATTTTTAATAAATCTGCAAAGATATCAAATACTATTTCACGTTGTCATTATGGGGTATTGTTTGTAGAATTGAGGATCATAATGAATTTAATCCATTTTTGAAAAAGGCAGTAACATAATGAAAAAGTGAAGCTCTGTGAATAATTTCCGCATGCACATTTGCTAGCCCAAGGATGACAGAAAAAAACGGATGCGGCGTTAATTGTATTTTTAATATATTTAACACGTTAAACTGAAACATTTATATCATACATTATCACGCAAATTTTTACAGCACTAATAATAAAAAAAATAATATTATATTAAATGTCTTTATTGTCTCTTTTGATCAATGCAATGCACCTTTGCTGAAAAAAAGTCTTAATTTCTACTTTTCATCTCTTTAAACGCTTTACCACTCACCATTCGGCTCATTGGTGGAAGGTACCAGACGCTACAAACGATGGCCCAACTGCTCATCATGTGCAGCAGGTAGTTCACCATCCCAAATTTGCTACTGTTCCAGAACGCGTCGCCAAAGCGAGGATCATACTGCCAAAACAACAACCAGAGAAATGAAAAGCCACTTCATAACAAAGAAAACAATGTGTAACTTAAAAAGGAGGTTGTTCTAACCTTTATGGCCACAGGATATACTGTGCAGCCGATCTCAAAGCTTCCCTTCTTGAACATCATGACTGAAGTGTTGTTTATACAAGTACCTTAAGAAAAGACAAAATAATTGTATTTATTCCACATATAGTTCGGTAGTATAAACATGAGTTTTAACAACTCACCCTCTGGGAATATGAGGATCGGCAGTTTGCTTTCATCCGCAACGTGGTCACTTAATCTAAAAAAAAAAATACAAAATTATTTGTTTGAATCTGTGACAAAAAAGCTCATATTGCAAATGCTAGAAAATGAATGCATGCAAAGTAAATGCAGTGTTACCGTTTGGCCACTAGGTGTCGGTCCTTCACTTCAGACCTCTCAAACCAGATGTGAGGACATGCCTTCACCATTGCCCTCTGAATGACCCCCATCAGGCCACCATGGACCTGACCCACCTGATGCACACAGACGGATAGCAATAATTGCTAGTGTAATAGAGCATCCTGCTTGGAGCAGTGCGAGTAGAACCAGAGGGGTTACCGTATTACCGTATATTACTTTAAATATCAATCCTAAACCAAATTCATAAACACAAACATCACACTACCATAGCATAGCATCCATCACTGGCAAGAATGATGACGTCAATAGGTGAGGTGTGATTGGCCACACAGATTCCTCCATTTTTGGGTTTATTCTCACTTGAAGAAAAAAAAAGTGAAGTGGATAATAAGAAATATGGAAAATAAAACAATGCAAGATGTGTATCTTTAGTCATCAAGCCACATGACAGCTCTAACAATGTTTAATGTTGGGATATGGAAGTGTTTGTGTGTAAATACCTGTCATGATAGGTGATGATGGCCGTGAGGGCTCTTACACAGATCCGGTAACACATTAAATGAACCTTGTCGCTGAGATAATTCTTCATTCTGCACATTAGACCACAGAAAACATTGTAAACAAACGACATTTACATTACAACAAGAGATTAATGGGTCTGGAATGTTTAGATCAATTAGCCAAAGTATGCATGCATGTGCTTTATGTAGTAATATTTAGCTGTCAAATATTTCTGCATAATGATGCTGAACTGTATATTATCTATTTTTCCATTCAACCAATTTGCACTACAATCTCACATAGTAAAAAAACTTCAACTCAGCACCACCCAATAAGTATATCAATGAAACTGAAAAAAATACACTTATTGATTGATTTATAAATGTTTTTAAAGGGATACTTCACCGCTTTTTCATATTAAACTATGTTATTCCCTTAACTAAGACGAGTTGACCCAAACCTCTCTCGTCTGAGTGCGTGCAGTTAATCTCTTTGACACACGATGACGATCTGATAGCATTTAGCTTAGCTCACTATGGTACCAAACAGAGATCAAGTTAGAAGCGACCAAACACGTGAAATTTTGTAGAAATTGCTAGCTGATGTTTAATCAGTAACTGCTTTTAGACCTAGGTGTCCGCATGTTCTGCTTCTGCAGATGTCAAGCGTTTGGGCCGTATATCTGAACAACATAACCGGACAGCTGGAATTCCGACCTTAGTCGGCTGTTATACTACTCACCTCTTAGTATTTCCGACGGACATACTGTAAATGAGCTCACATGTACTGTGGAGTACGTGTATGAAAGCAGTTAGTCTTTCGGCTAGGACGGGAATATGCTTTTCATGTAAATACAGTCATTGTAACAAGGATCTTTTATTGATTCACCATTGCGACAACAGAATTCACCATTGTGACAACTCAAACCTACTATAACTATAATTACGATAACGACAATCTCTATTTTCTGTTTCCACCTCTCAAGACTACGTAAACTCACACTGAGAGCCAGGGCTGCAGCGCCTATGTTTGCCTGTCGTTGTGTCATATGACGCGTTCTCTGGGAAAAGGCGGGTTTTTGGAGCGTAGCTTAGAACAGGCACTTTTTTTCTTAATTTCTGCGCCTGGGTGTTGTAAAACATATGTATTCTTCTTATGTATATCTTTTTAAATTGACATTTTCATACAATATTCTGTATAAAATTAGTTATAAAATTAAATTGAAAGATGGCCTTTAAAGGCGATTTTCTCAATATTTAGATAGTTTTGCACCCTCATATTTCAGGTTTTCAAATAGTTGCATTTGACCAAATATTGTCCTATATAATAATTATAATAAAATTACCTAATAAACAATACAATCAATAGACAGTTATTTATTCAACTTTCAAATTAACTATAAATCTCAATTAAAAAAAAGCCCCTTATGACTGACTTTGTGGTCCAGGGTCACATAATAAAAAAAAATATTTATTCCTTGTTGCAAAGCTGAATTTCAGCATCACTCCAGTCTTTAGTCATGATCCTTCAGAAATCATTGTAATATATGCTGATTTGCTGCATTTGCACACAAAGCATTTCTTTTTATTATGCCAGTTTAAAACACTTATTTATTATATTATTTTTTTTTAAACAACATTTTTTCAGTTGAAAAGCATTTATTTGAAATATAATTATTTTATATTACTATGAATGTTTTACTGCTAGTAATTGATCCTTTTTAACAGTTTTCTCTTAAGCATTTCAAACTGTTGCATCACAGAACATATAGTATAAGAGACCCAATTTCAGTCATAACTCAAGTGTATTTCATTATTATTTATGACCCTGGACCACAAAACCATAAGGTAATTTTTTGTATTTATTGAGATTTATACATTATATAAAGCTGAATAAATGAGCTTTCCATTGATGTATGGTTTGTTAGGGTTGGACGATTGGATGAAATGCAACTATTTGAAAATCTAGAATCTGAGGGTGCAAAAAAAAACTAAATATTGAGAAAATTGCCTTTAAAGTTGTTAAAATGAAGTCCTTAGCAATGCATATTACTACTAATAATACATTTTTTAAACATTTATGTTAGGAAATGTAAAATATCTTCATGGAACATGATATTTACTTAATAGCCTAATGGAAAAAAAATCAATCTTTTTGACCCATGCAATGTATTGTTGGCTATTGCCACAAATATACCCGTGTGACTTATGACTGGTTTTGTGGTCCAGGGTCACATTTGGTAAGTAGCTCTGCAATAATCAGGATTGCATAGTCCTCATGACAAAATAAAGCATCAACTGTATCCCGATAACACTGTTGTTGTTTTTTTTGCAACTGTTTATATTCCCTTACATATTGACCCAACAAATAAGATGCTGCGACAAGCATTTCAATACAACAGCCTCAGACCTTCAGAAGTGTACAGAGACATACCTTCCATTTGGAAACAGGCCAACGATTGAAGTCAGAACCACGAGAAGACCGACACCGGTGAAAGCAAGCGTGACCCTGTTAAGAGCAACACAGCAAATGCTAAAATGCACAATCTAAGAAGGACACGGCTTAACAATCACTGCACAAACTTTAGTCAGCATTAGAGTGAACATCCTGGGCTAGTGAAGATTACAAAGAGCCTCAGGTGATTTGGAAAAAAAAAGAAAAGGTGTCTGTTTAACTTTGAGCACTTAGCATTGGGCACGGTAAGGCCTTAAAAGTGCTGACAGTTTAAATTACTGTTTGTTTTTAAGGTTTGGAATCGGGCCACACTGAACTTTGACTTACTCACTTAGGCTCCATCTGTTTTGCTAATATTTCTAAAATACGAAGTCTTTTCAGAGCCAGTTTATCACGTCGGATTGATTGAGTAGACCCATTTGAAAATCACCACTGTGGCGAAAACCAACCATATCCGTCCACAAAGCATTCATGCAGAATCCATCGATCTCTCGCTCACCTGAGTGGCAGTAGGAACCCATAGCGGATGAGCACGCCCGCCCCCCAGAGCGCCGTGAGCCTGGTGCTGATGTGGTGGAAGTTGTAGTTGCTGCGGGTCAGCAGGTTCCAGGACTCCAGCTCCTCCGCTGTGAAGCGCTTGGTCACCTCGTCATCGACGATGCTCTCCACGCCCCGCCGGCAGAAATGGAAGATGTCAGACATGTCAAACTCGGGCTCTGCACCGCCACGCCTCATTTCCTGGATCTCCTGTTCGAGTGAAGCTGGTTCTTTAGCAATGATCCCTGTGGGGAAGGGGAATAGCAGGGTTACGACAATGTGAAAGATGTGACGTTGGTGGGAACTCATGTGAATGATCTTTTTAGTGTTTCACCATTGCTGTAGGGTTTGTAGAGATGCTGATTCTTCTCTCTGGCTCCTCGCTCCATTCTTAAGGTCGCCCACTGAAAGAAGAATGTGAATCATTCAGACATAATGAGAAGAAATAAAACGCACATTGTAATCATTCAAAACAGTATCCTGCTGTGTCCATAATAGTGCAGTAATAAAGCCTCAACATATTTTAGTATTTATTCAAATTAAAGGGCAAAAACATTTTTTTGGACCATTTCTTCATATTATGTGATGGTGGATGCGTTCCATTATGGAATTACATTACACAAGTCTTAATTGGATCACTTTATCTTCTTTTTGTTTTATTTTGTACCCCCAAAAGGCAGGCTGGTCTGAGACCCCAAGAGACCTCATACAGCTGTCATGACGATGGGGAAACAAACAACATTCAAGCGATAAACAGCCTTTAGGGCGCCAATTCCACAGAGATACAGCCACCGGGGAGGAGAACACAACGGCTGATCCATGTGTCCTTGTGGAGACATGGAGTTCAGCCAAAGCCCCTGAAAACCTCATATGAGCCCATACACAACATCCGCTGACAGTTCCACAGGCTTCTTTTTTTTCCTTTTCTTTTTTATAATGGGTCAACAGCAATGAATTATCAGTTAGAATGCATCGCTTCGTTTAACCGTTTCTTCACGATGATTCAGTCGAAATGATTCACAAAGCTGCCAATCACTAAGAAATCATATTGGAATCTATAAAACCAATTTAAAATCAGAGCACTTGACACAGGATATCTGTATTATAAGACCTGCACAAATAAAAATGAATACGGTACATCCATAGAGAAACTCATACAATCTCAGATTCTTTAACTTAAACCTATGTACATTTGTACTGTAACTGGTTCATGTATTCATATTTAAACATACACTGGCTTTCAAATGTTTTTGAATGGTAAAAAATAAAAAGTTTAAAAAAAAAGCCTCATGCTGACCAAGGCTGCATTTATTTTATTAAAAATACGGAAACGAAAAGTAATATTGTGAAATTGTAAAATAACTTTTCTGTTTAAATACATTTTAAAATGTAATTTATTCCTCTGATGCAAAGCATCATTACTTCATTCTTAAGTGTCATATGATCCTTCAGAAATCATTCTAATTTCATGCTCAAGAAACGTTTATGATTATTATCAATGTTGAAAACAGTTGTGTAAAACATTTTTTGGGGGGATTTTTTGATGAATAGATTTTTTGACTGATGCGACATACTCGAACGACTTATAGTCCGGAAAACACGGTAACTTACCAAGCTGTCACAGGCTGTAATATATTTTCTTTTTGAGGTGATCTCGGTTCATTGTCCTGCTATTTAGGATCAGACTCTTTGTTGAACATGTATGGGCGAATCATTACGGATGGCATTTTTCCACATTGGACATTTTAAAAACAATTCACCCATCGTGGAGAGTTTGATTGACAGGCGCTCTGACCAATCACAACGCCGATATTGTGCGCCCCCCTGTTGCTATCCGCCATTTGTCCGACAAACAAACCACCACGCTTAGTAGACTGATGTTGTTTTAAACGTGAAAAATGGTAAAAAGGTGCTCGTATGGGCCTTGCAACGCAGACAGCAGGTATCCAGAAAGGCTTGGCGATGTAGTTTCATCCGATCCCGAAACCTGCCCGAAATCCTCATCTGCCATTTCAGACAATGCCCTACACAAACTTCATGTCTGTCTTGTGTCATACAAGTCTAGCTTACTGGTACAGTAATTTATACCACTGTAATTTACATGGTTTATCATATTTGGTATTTATATCCTTATTTACAAAGCGTGAAAAACAACACACCTGGCATTGCTGTAGTGACAGAAGATGGGTTTCCCTTTTCGGTTCGCCTTTGCCACTAACGTTAACGTTACAACAGCTGTTACGGGCTGTGGTGTCATAATTTTTCTGCCACTGTTGTGGCAGGCTTGTGGAGGACTGGCCTGTCATACTGGTAATATTTGGGTTTTACAGAGGTCCAGGGTACTGACCAACGGCATGAGCACAGAAACCTGTGGAGCTAACCACACATTATGTCCTTACAACACACTTAATAATGTTACAGTTGTTAGCTAACGCTAGCTAGGATAACTGCATATGATGTTATATATTATCTTTTAATGATTATAATAGTGAACAGAGAGTTATATACCCAGCGTTACAGGAACAGTGTTGCTCCTTAATGTTGTTATCCTGTTTTAATCGCCAGGTGATGCGGTTGTTCAGTTTTACTCTGTGACTTGTAGGCTATGGCTACAATCTTCATTTTGTTTATTTCATTTCGAGTCACGTTCACATCCTGAATATATCCCTTAAATGCAGAAATGCAGACATTTCTGTCTGAAAGCAACATGTCATTTTTCCAGAAATTGTTCACTATTTCCCAGGGAGTGCACGAATTGACAGTGGGAGCACCATTGCGGATATCGAACGCTTGTCAGACATATAGCAACAGCAACTAAGGGGGCGGGTCTTTGCGAAGGGTGAATTCCCCATGTGTTCTGACGGGGGAGTCGAAACTCATTATAATATACAAAACTGTTATCCAATCATAGCAGTGGGCGTTTACGTCCAAGTCTTCAGTGCGGAAGGCCCATAAGAGCCGAGTGTTCAGGAGAGAGGCTCAAAACCAGGGTGGAAAAATAGCCTATTACTTATTCATTATGATGTTTTTGAACGTAAAAACCATGCAAATGTAATAAGTAACATCAGAGAACAGTATAAAATAATAAAGCCAGTTCATGAACCCTTTAAACTTAAAGAAATGTAATCTAGTAAAATCTAAATAATTAATGTGTTTAAAAAAAATTGTTCGTTTTTGCTTCCTGTGACAGAGCGACCCAGAGAGAATCTACAAGAGTATATACTGAATTAAATAAGATACAGTTTATTGCGTAACCAAAGAAACTAATAAAAATCCTGTTTTTCAGCCCATATTTAAATGATAATTAAGACTTTGTTTCAGATATTTAAAACAATTTATATTTGATTAAACTGAATTTAAGACTTTTTAAGGACCTGCAGGATCCCTCAGGTCCTCATATTTGGCCTTGTTTATCTATATCTGCACATGAATGTACACGTGTGCGCTCAACATTTGATGTCGCTGCATCCGAATTTCCCCTTAGGAATCATTAAAGTGGATTAGTCAAGCAAGGACAGCAGCTGAGCACCGAGCGTGGAAAGATGCCCTTCCACTGTGTGAAAGTAAACAGGGACCCTCGTGCTCGCTGATGATGCTGTGACTCAGGGAGATGCGGAAGCAACGGTCGGGATGGGGAAAGAGTGAACAGTCAAGCTGCTTGTCAAACTAAATTTCGCTCCCCTGTTCAGGGTCACCGGACAGCCGAGTAAGTGGAAGTTAGTCATTGGAACAGCCATCTGGAGTTTTTTAGGGAGTCTGGAGACGATCTGAAAGAGTGACTGTATCAGTCCAGATGGATGAGAGAGCGGAACAGTAGGAAATAGGAAAGGTCACACACAGCTCCTTCTCCTTCTAGCAAACAAATTGTTTCAACAATTAGGAATATTTAGGCTCCTCATGATTTGATTTTAATTGACAATCACATGCGTTTCAATTTTTCAAGACACAGTGTAGGGGAGCCAATATTATGCATTAAAGGCACACCATGTAGTTTTTTGTCACTAGAGGTCGCCTATTTAAAACAAAGGCGTATCTTGATACCCCAGAGATTGAGCACAGAATCTTGGGACATGTTGATTTCACCTCATAGTCAGTGAAAAGGATTGGGATGTGACGCGGGCAGAAATCATATTATGGATGCGATTATTACGTTACTTTAGTGTGAAGCAGTGTTGTGGGAGTTGAACAAGGTCACTAAAGTGGTTGGTAATGAGAGATGACGCGGTTTGACAGCAGCGGAACATTTATTATGCTATTACGCTTACGTAACATAGCGCTGTTTATAATATTCGATACATTTAAGTGTGTTGGAAATGTTATAACGTTACTCTAGGTTCGCTCCGTGGCTGCTATGAGACATTTGTTGCAAGCTAGACCAATACAAGACTAGCATATTAATAAATGCTGGGTGGCTTGTGTTGCTAAACAGCATGCAGTTAATTAAAAAACGTATTGTATGATGAAGAGAATGTTGTATTACTGTACAATAATTAGTTTTCTGTCTATAAATGCCTCCAAACTATTGTTCTCTTGTCTAATAAAACAATCTATTAGAACGGAAATCGAGGGTAACGCAGATATGATGTCATTGATAGGCAAGAAAGGGTTAAAATTGCTTATTTCTCTAGATTTAAACATTCTAGGAAACGTTTGGAATAATGTAAGAACACAAGTCAACAAAATATATAACACTGTTCTAGTGGTTTTTGGAGATTTTAATCCAAAAATCGTACATATTGTGCGTTTAAAACATGCTTTAGTCCTAAGGATTAACTTGATGTTATTCAAAGTTACTAGCTGTCAGCTCCAAAAAGAGAATCCTCAGACAGGCCATCGTTTCTCCATTTCTGAATGGAAACAAGGAATAGGACGTAGGTTATTTCTATAACAGTATATTACCATATTACTTCACATTTCTGCAGGATACAATATGCATACTATGAGCTGTATGTAAATTTTCTGATTGCACATACAGAGATGACCTACAAAATTGCCAAAAATGCAGTATTCCAATTAAGAATCATTTAAATTAATTCAAAAATGATTGCGTGATGCAAAACCATTAATGATTTTTTTTCTCAACAAAAGTTACTTCATTGAAAAGATCAGGGAAAGTCTCATACTCTATCCCACATACCAAAGGTGCATTTAAGTAATCAAAAACACAAAGTGTGAGATATTGTGAAATATCATTACAATAACTTTTTTTATTTTAATATGTTCTCTTTTAATATGTTATCTGACATGTCAGAAGCCATAAGTAAAGTCTTCAGTGTCACATTATCCTTCAGAAATCCTTCTAATATTTCTTATAATTTTTCATTGTATTATTCTTAATTAAAGGCACAATATGTAATTGTTCCCCACTAGAGGTCGCTTATTCAAAGCAAAGGCATAGCTTGATGATGCTTGGATTTGTCAGTGCTTGTATTATGCCGCAGACGACCGCTTCCGCTTCTTCTGCTCGTGTGTATGTGGGGTAAGCACACTGCAGTAAACTAGATCGAAATTAGGCATGGTAAAACCAAGCGGCAACCTCCCGCGATCTCTCTTGAAGCCAATACGGAAGTAATGTAAACTGCAATTTCTCAACTGGCCACTAGGGACAGGCTCCAGAAGGGAGCAGAATCTCATTGAGCCCCATGTTAAAATTCTCAACTTTAAAGCAGAAAAAAACATGTTTACAGCCTGGTACAAATTGTGGTTTTGGCTTATAAGGCTAATGTTGATCTTCATGACAACTCTGAGGGGGGTGAATTTTTTTATAACTCATTCGTTTACGTTATATAAAGCCTTAAGGTTCTGCATAATTAAGGGCGTGGTTACAAGTGGATAGCCATTTATCCGCCGTCTATAGTTATTGCGTCACCTCAGCTCCGCGCACATCCCGCCTTTTTGCCCATTTTCTGTTATCCGGGAGTGACACGCGATTACTCGCTCACAAGATGGCAACGCCCAGCTCGCCCCTACTTTAAGCTTCAGAACGGCTTATCAGAATCCTATGGGTGACGTCACGGACACTACGTCCATATTTTTTTACAGTCTATGGGTAAAACGTGGTACTCGCGGTAATTCAAGAAAACGAGATTTAAACAATAAGACTAATTGTTGGGCTATATAACAATGATGTATTCTGTCAATCAATGTATCCAAACAGTTGCACACGGGTTTTATAAAATACATATATTAAAGAGTCTTTGGTGTTTCCATGGTTTCTACAAAATAAAACTGGAACGTTCCGCGTCTTGGTTAAAATTGCTTATTTCTCTAGATTTAAACATTCTAGGAAACTTTTGGGGTAATGTAAATACATAAGTCAATAAATTACATAACATTGTTCTAGTGATTTTAGATATTTTAATCCAAGAATTTTACATATTGTGCCTTTAATTAATCAATATAAATGTCTTTACTTTCACTGAATTTGTATCTGACCCATCAATGTGGGTTTCATAACTTTTTTAGGCCTAAATTTTTTACAAGGTCAAGCAAAGAGCTACACGACGCAGATGACCTGAAGCAAAACAAACTCTTTCTCTCGTGTGGTAAAAAAAACTTTATCGAGTTGGTCGGGTACAACTCGAGATAAAGTTCACACATTTTCAAACGACTTTAAACTACCAGATTCATACAACATTGCATGTTGTCTATAAAGTTTTGTAGATAAAAGAATATGTGACAGCACAGGTTAAAGTCTGAGGCAAAGTCAAATGACAGCCAGACCCTCCAGACTTACTAATTCAGTCAATCGTTCGTGAATGTGTGTTGTATGTTTAGCCTCTGGCATCTTCAGTGAAGGGAGAGTGCTGACTACTGAACCTAGTAGTAAAACACAGATGACTCAAATGATTCCCCTGAATGACCTTTCTGCTTATTAATATTATGAGATGTTTACAGCGCAATCTGACCATCTCACCTGGTTTAACTTTCCATAGCTCCTCTGATATTCTTGGATAATCATTGTAAATGGCCTCACTCACCTCAAAAAGCTTAATCAGCGACTTCATATACAGTCTGCGGATCCCGAAGGACACGCCGAGGATTGCGGGTACAATGATGAACACCAGCAGAAGGGTGAACCACACCGTGAAGGAAATGCCCAGGAGCATACAGATCAGGCTGTCAAAGGGGAAGAGGTAGGACTCCATCTTGACCAAGGGAAGGAACGATCTAAAAGTGACGAGATTACCTAAACACGGCCTGATGGACTCCTCGATAGCGCCTCAATTTCAGAAGCCTACGCTGAAACACGGCCTTCATGGGCTTATAGGGAAAAATGATCATTTTATATCCATATCCATCAAATTTACACCTCAAGGTGTTACAGTCAAGTCTCCGGGATGCGTCAGGGTTAAGAAAACCCTACACAAGCCTGGAGTGTTGGAAAATAATAAATAAATGTGCATAAATATTCAATCTTTCCACCTTCTACAGTCTCTTGAGATAATATCTCTGAATCAATGACCTATTTGATAAGGTCTCACATCACCGTCATCTGCCATTTCCGACATATCTAGGGAAAAAAAGAAAAAATGTTTTTGAAGAGTTAAAAAAAACTCATAATCAACTGTCCAGATCAAATATTTCGTTTCTGATATAATTACAAAAAAAAGAGGGGAAATGTTTTTGAAGAGAAATGCGAGTAATAAAATGATACATCCCTTTTAGCCGTTTAAGAATAATAATCTGAAGCAGAATTATATTGTGAGTAATGCCATGTATTGATAGACACCATTAAATGGCTGTAATGAGCGTTTCATTTATCGTAACGGTAAATTCAACGGCCCATCAAAAGCTAAATGTCTATATTACAAGCATATTCCTCATCCTAACATCGGGAATAAATGTTAATTAGATCTTAAATGCATCATAAATGGGTTAAAACTGCAGTTGTGTGAAACACTGTTTGTATGCAGATGTAACGTTACATGAATGGATGCTAAAGCGCTTATCAACAGCTTTTGTTTTAATCACGTAATTAAACTCCCAAACGTTTTTGAATGTATGAAACCCGCTGTTTATACTGACCTGCTCCCTGAAGATGGCGTTTAAATGCTAATTTGTCCTCTCTATAAAATACTAATTTGACATTTTATCAACGTGAGATGCAGCTGTTGTTGTTGTTATACAAGTTTAAGAGCATCAGCAGCGGCGCGATGCTCGCTCGGCTGCCGCAACTTCCGCTTCCGGTGGGCTCGGCTGCTTCGACATTGGCTGAGGATGTTTGCTCCTCCTGCCGATGATCTCAGAGCAGTTGTTATATGTGCTTTTGTGTTTCGGGAATTGATAGTCGCGGGAATAGCTGATTCAAGATCAGTAGCGTCTCCATTATTTATTATATTACGTTACAAATATGATTTTATTTAACGGGTAACTTAATGTTCTTGGATGATTTGTATAAAAATTTAATAAGTTATTAGTTCTTTTTTAAAATAGTTTACTCTTGGTTTTGTGAAGCTATATAAAAATCACACTAAAATTGTATGTAAACTTAGTACCATACTTGTAATTTGATACTTTTAAAATGCAGTATGTTCAGTATAAAACAAAAAATCTCAAAGGTAAATAATATTTTTTTACAGTCTATGGTAAATACCAGTAGGCTCTTGTTGACACTTCTAATTTAGCTTCAAGGGCTAGTTCAAACAAAAATGCTAATTATTTCATTAATTACTCCAACGTTCCAAACCCCCTCAGACATTTGCAGAAATTAAGATCTTTTGATGAAATCTGAGAGCGTTCTGTCCCTCCATTGACGGCTATGCAACAACCTTGATGCTTCAAAAAGTTCATAAAGAGACCATAAGATTTATCCATATGAACTGAGCCGTTAAGTCAAATTTTCTGAAGAAACACGATTGCTTTATATGATGAACATTTAGGCTTTTATTCACATATTCATTCATCAACACACACATACTTTGTTGTAAACTGAGGCTCAAGCATGTTCAATTGACGTGCAAGAACAAATTAGGTTAATCTTAATAAATATATATAATAAATAAATACATTTTTATATAAATATAAAAATAAATATCTTTATTTGTTTGTCTTTATAAGATAAACAAAAGGCTTACGGGTTTGGAATGACATGAGGGTGAATAATTTTTTCAGAGATCATTTTAATTTTTCAAATGATGCAAAAAGCGTGAAAATCTATTAATCGGATGCATTTAGAACGCTTAAAAAGTCAGATTTGATTAGCCTTAAATAAATAAGTGGGCCAAATTTGTTATAAAAAATATTATTATATAATTTCCACCACAGATTATCACATAATTTGTGAAGTGGTGGTTCATGACACAAAATTCACTTAAAATAATCTAGTTAAAGTGTGATAATTGTGTTTATTTTTTGAAAGTCAACGAGTTCCAATTCATTTTGATTGTTTATACAGAAAATGTTTCCTTACTGAATAAATTCAGTGCTTCTTTTATGTTCCAGTCTGGCCTTCTAAAAACTGTTTATTTTATTTTTACAGAGAGTGTTGTGATTGTGAAATTGACATTCATAAGTGAAATGTTAAGTTAAAGGGTTAGTTCACCCAAAAATGAAATTGATGTCATTAATGACTCACCCTAATGTTGTTCCCCACACTTAAGACCTCCGTTCATCTTCAGAACACAGTTTAAGATATTTTATATTTTAGTCCCAGAGCAAATGCAGTCTATGCCCACTATACTGTCCATGTCCAGAAAGGGAATAAAAACATCATCAAAGTAGTCCATATGTGACATCAGTTAGTTCATTAGAATCTCTTGAAGCATCGAAAATACATTTTGGTCCAAAAATAACACAAACTACAACTTTATTCAGCATTGTCTTTACATCTTTACATCGCCAATGTCACGTGATTTCAGCAGCTTGGCAGTTTGACACGCGATCCGAATCATTGATCGATTAAATGATTCATGAACCGTTTGAATCTTTTTTGAGGAACACGGAAGAGAAGACAATTCTGAATAAAGTCATAGTTTTTGCTATTTTTGGACCAAAATGTATTTTCGATGCTTTAAGAGATTCTAATGAACTAACTGATGGACTACTTTGATGATGTTTTTATTCCCTTTCTGGACATGGACAGTATAGTGTGCATAGACTGCATATGCTCTGGGACTAAAGTATAAAATATCTTAAACTGTGTTCTGAAGATGAACGGAGGTCTTACGGGTGTGGAACGACATTAGAGTGAGTCATTAATGACATCAATTTGATTTTGGGGTAAACTAACCCTTTAAGTCTAAGGTTGAAATGTATGTGCCTGACTGCAGAACCATCTCTGGCCAGATGCTGGAGCTGCAACTCCATGCGGAAATAACTGGCTCGACGTAACAAGTTTATTACATTTGAAGTCAAATATATTATAACAACAACATGTACTGCACTGTGTACATACTTATCCTTCGCTATAAAATGTGTCTGTTTGTGACGTTATATGTGGGTCAGTAACAGAATTGAAAGTTAAATTCAAACTCTTTGATTGCACAACTCTTTAATGAAATCTACACTCTACAAAAAGTTGTTTTGGCATGCATAGAATAACTCAGTTAAGACAAACTTGAAATCGCACAAATAAGATACAAGAAATCCGATCCAGCCTCTCTCTCACACACTCTCAAATAGTGAGTTCATCTGTTAACTAAACTCACAACATTTACAGACGGGACACAGGACAAGAAACTACACAAGTATGCTTACAGTAGGCTACTTCGCTGTGTTGACTCCTAATTGCATCAGCACTAGCATTCATGCAAGACAATGTGCAAACAAGGGCATGTTTTCTTTATGGCAAATCTTTCTCAACATTTTGTTAAAAATATGTCCACACATACTAGTGCATAGGTCCAATGTATTGTACAATAAATAGCAAATGATTGATAGCAAAGATTTCCAGCATTTCCCAGTATTGATATATAAAATAAAATCTTTGTGATAATCTAATATATCATAGGCTACTGTAAAACAGCCAGAGTCTTTTTAAAGGGAAACTATAAACACTCATCTCTTTATACTTTACAAATATTAATAAATAGCTTAAATATGAAACAGAAATGTTATTGCAATTTGATGCACCCTACTGTCACAAAGCAGGAGTGAGATGCCAGTAAATGAAAGTACTGGATATTTTGATGCTTTTTAACAGAGCACTCGCTTTTTTGAAAGGTGGCTCTCGGGGCGGTTTTTGCATTAGACCCCTCGCAGGCTTTTTATTGGGTAAAAATATATATCAGCGATCACAGTATAAGTGAGGCATCCTCTCATTCCCACTGGTGGCTTCTGGGCTTCATTAAAGCATGTCATGGAGGTTGCTTTATAGTGCAGTTCTTTCATTTGTGCTTTGAGGTCAGAGGTCATATTTCAGAAGTTCCTCTTGTGAGGCTGCTCCCATTCCCTCCTAATATTTCCTCTCCTCTTCCTCTTCTCCATCCTCCTCTTCCTATGTCGGCGCACAGGAGATCCAATTTTTGATGTGGTTTGCCCACCTTTCCTCTAGCGAGACATCATGCGCACAAATTCTGAAAGAGGAAAGACCAGACATTGGTTTAATTTAATACTAAAATACTTAGTTACAAACAGGTCCTATATAATGTGTGTGTGTGTGTGTGTGTGTGTGTGTGTGTGTGTGTGTGTGTGTGTGTGTGTGTGTGTGTGTGTGTGTGTGTGTGTGTGTGTGTGTTTGTTGCCAAATGTTTTGTGACGTCTGCCTTTACATGCACATGAACTTTAATGACATCTCATTCTTAATCTGTGTGGTTTAATATGGAGTTGGTCCGCCCTTTGCAGCTATAACAGCTTCAATTCTTCTGGAAAGTCATTCCACAAGGTTTAGGAGTGCGTTTATGGGAATTTTTATTCTTCTAGATGTGTTCTAGATTTGTGAGGTCAGGCACTGATGTTGGACGAGAAGGCCTGGCTCGCAGTCTCCGTTCTAATTCATCCCAAAGGTGTTCTCAGGTCAGGACTCTGTGCAGGCCAGTCCAGTTCCTCCACACCAAACTCGCTCATTCATGTCTTTATGGACCGATGCTTTGTGCACTGGTGCGCAGTCATGTTAGAACAGGAAGGGACTATTCCTAAACTGTTCCCACAAAGTTGGGAGCATGATATTGTCCAAAATGTCTTTGTATGCTGAAGCATTAAGATGTCCTTTCACTGGAACTAAGGGACCAAGACAACCCCTAAAAAAAAAACCCACATCATAATCCCCCCTCCACCAAACTTTACACTTGGCACAATTTAGTTATCGAAGTACCATTCTCTTGGAAACCTCGAAACTTCATGAGGTCTTCAGATTAGCACAAGAACAGTGTGTAGAGAGCTTCATGGAATGGGTTTCAATGGCCGAGCAGCTTCATCCAAGCCTTACATCCTTACCTTACTCTGGTAATCCGATGGACGAGTCTGGGTTTGGAGGTTTCCAAGAGAATGGTACTTCGATGACTAAATTGTGCCATTCTTTATTTTCTTTATTTTTACATTTTTATTAAAACGTAATTTTAATTACTATTTTAAATATCAATGTCATTATCCAAATCTGTGTCCTCATAAATCATATAAACACACACACACACCATTTAATTTGGGGACGGTAGGAGGTGACAGTAAAGACACTTACAATGATATGAAAGATTTATATTTCAAATAAATGCTGTTGTTTTGAGGGACATAATTATCAAGGTACATGTATAAAGAACAAAAGAATATCCATAAAAATAGCTCATTCTTTTTCATTTTATAGTAAGGTTTTGCTGTCAACAACACCAATTTTTTCTTCCCCTTTAAACTTGACATGTCTATTTGCTGTCCAAACTGTGCATGATTATTATTATTATTATTTGCCTTGTATTATTTTTACATTAGGCATTGTTTTCCCTTGCTGTCTGTGACCCAGTTTTGGGTCGCAAGACTCGCAGCCCATTATTTGGGAACCACTGCTCTACAAATTGTTGCTTTATACATTTCCTTTGCAAAAAATTAAAAAAAAAAAAATACTATTGACCTCGGATGAGTCAAGGTTAGCCTGAGCTCAAAATACAGCAAGAGGACGTTCGGCTGTCACACTTCCAGACATCAGCAGGAGTAACAGTGCTAGCTATTTTTGTCCTTCCCGTTTTCATGCTCTTTTGCGCGTAGTTAATGTGAGAGGTGAAATAATCCGGTGGTTAAGAGATAATCTGGTTGACAGCTCTACTACTGTCACTTTAACGCCTTCACCATGATGAGATTCAGTAGTTAAACTGTGTGACACAGCGGCTCACAGCAAGACGCACCAAAATAAATAATAATAGGTCCAAAAATAGAGATCATTTCTCTCAGTCATTTTTTCATATTCTCTATTTTGCATTGCATTTTTCCATGAAGTCCACTTATGTTAAGGATTTTTCCATTTTCCCTTTGAATAAATCAGTCAGACTGAAGTTTGGGCTGTGAACGTACAAGTAAAATCTGTTTTCCCTCATGAAATGTCCCGTTAAGTACTTTCAAAAGGTTAATTGCTACTTTAATAACTTTGAGATGAAAAGAGAACAAACAAATATTGCATTTGGGATTAAACCCTTCCTTAGCATAACTAAATTTTACTGCAGATTCCAAAAAAAGGACAAGAGACGCTGAGGGAACGTGAATGTAATATTTTTGGGTTACTGTGAACATATAATTGCGATCATTTTTCTCCCAGGCCGCATAAACCAATTTACTCTACCTACTGCAGCAATATAGATACTGCGGCAGTGAAATTAGCATTACTAATTAGCAACGCAAAATCAACACAAGGTGGCTCACCTTCAAAGTCGACATGCCCATCTCCATTTAAATCAATGTCCCGCAGAATGTCCTCCAGATCCCTGTGACCTACCTGTAGGAAAGATAATCAATAAAACGATGAAAAGGAGAATTGGGTGAGAGCTAAAAGCTTTCAGATGGTTCAGCATAGTAAATAACAGCACCTGCTGGCCCAGCAGTTTCTTCATGGCCTCTCTTAGTTCTGCTGTACTGATCTGACCGTCTCCGTTGGTGTCAAACTGAGAGAAGGAGAAAAAATAAGAGTGTTAAGAGGTTTAAATGTTCTGGGGCATGTCTGGATCCAAACGATCCTGCTCTGAATGGCAGTTTTAAAGGGATACTTCAGCGATTTAGCATATGGCTTTATATCAGTAGAAACCTGGGGGTACATTTGAATGATCATGCTTCCACCACTCAAATCCCCCTGAGATGAAAGATTTATGCATTTTATTTCTGGAACAAATCCTCAGATGACGCAAATATTGTCATTTTGCATCATCGGAGCATTTTTTGGCCAAACTACAGCCAGTAGAGGGAGCTATTTCCACATGTTTTCAACCCGCGCATTGGGAGAGGGGTCGCACTCACAGCACTCGGCTCAGGCAGCTGCGGGCATTCATGTAAACGGAGCTGTGCGGAGTGTTTCAACTTTTCAAATGAATTGTTATGAAAGTTAATCTTCCAACGGCATGAGCTGAAAATGCACGCACTGTGAATGTATGCCGTGGCCGCGCTTACCTCAGCTCTCGTGGTGAATGTAATCTGATTTCTGCTGCGTTTGTGCCGTGACACTCGCTCGGCTCACTCATATTATATTGAACAGACACGTTCAGTTTTTAATTGTAGTGTTTGTTCTCTAACTGAACTGATTTTATGAAAATGAACGAGGTGGGAATGTGATCCAGTGATCCAGTAGCAGTGGCTTCGGGAGTAGTGATATACGGTTCACGAACGAATCGTTCTTTTTAACCGAATCCTTTTAGTGAACAGGTCGAACCAGTTCACCAAATCGGACTGAATCGTTCTAAATGGTTTGCGTCTCAAATCAGCGCTAATCCCACAAGTTACTATAGTTACTCACTTTTTGACATGAGTAACAGTCCCTCCGACCAGATATAAACTAATATCTTGAAGTATATGTTGTTACTCCAACAGTTCACTGAACTGAGACATGCTTTGCTGAGAGAACTGATGAACTCACGAGTAGCTGATACTGAGCATGTGCGTGTAACCGAACGTGCAGTGGTTCTCGGATCAGCAGTACAGAAACGAAAACCATTTCTGTCGGACACGTTCGATACCGAGAACCGATGAGCGATGAGCCGAGCATGTGTGTTATTTGTTCAGAGAAACGAAATGCAGGTTTTCGTTTAAGTGTATAAAACGAATCACGTTTGGAAACATCATCACATAAAGCCGTCTTATCACTGTATTATTTTAAAGTTTGGAAACACAATGGATTGTAAAACGGTCAAGCTAAACATTTATTTGTTTTATCAATAATGCATGATATTTTCAGGAACAGTTTTTTTCATGTTTAATTTCTAAGTCGATACACATTTTAAAATGTAATCAAAACAATGATTATTTTAATAAACAAAACAATAATTCTAATAATAATAATATTATTAGACATGCTGATATAAATTCACAAAATGTTGGGCAGTTGTGCAGCCTTACAAACAAACACAGCAAACTTTAAATTAAAAATGCTTAACAAATAAAAATAAAAATCACATTTAAAATCATAATCAAAGTTTTTTTTTAGAAAAAAACTATTTTATTTGTACAGCAATGTAAAATAAAATAATTATTATCATATTATTTTTCTTAAATATTATTTTTGTGCAGTGAAATAAATAATATTTATTTTTATTTAAAAAAAAATATTTAGTCATTTTTCTATAATTATTAATAATAATAATAATTATTATTATTATGATAATTAAGATTATTATTATTGCTATTTTTTTATATAATCATATTGATATATCATATTAAAATTCTGGCTAAATTGTGCAGCCCTACAAACAAGCACAACAAAGCTGGAATATTTTCACAACCACGATTTTTATAAGAAATATCAAAATTTGATTATTTCCCCAAATTGTGTAGCCCTACCTCACTCACCTCTTTGAAAGCGTCTCTCAATTCCTTTACTCCGATCATATCTGCCGTCTCGGCCAGAAGTTTGGGGCCCATCAGCTCCACAAAGTCCTCGAAATCCACATGTCCCCCCACTACAAGACACAGGACACAGGACTTAGTGAGCTTCCTATGTAGGCAGCATCAAATAGAGCCATATGTTGATATGTTCAACAAAACTTGTTGATTTGTCGTTGCTTACGGTTCATGTTGATCTGCTGGCTCAGTTCGATGAGCTCCATCTCAGTGGGCATGTATCCCATGGTTCTCATGCAGTTCCCCAGGTCTTTGCAGCCAATGAAGCCATCTTTGTCTTTATCAAACTCTTTGAAGGCTTCTCGTAGCTCTGTGAAGGTCAAGGAAAAAAGAGGACGGATGAGAGCGAGTCGGAAAAGATGAAAAGAGAATATTTTATAGTACTATCACCCAATTACAAAGCACTTACAAAGCACAAGGATGCCTCTATGAATGACCAAAACACTTCATTGCAAACCCTCTCTACTCAAAATGAAATCAAAAAGCACTTCAAATTAAAACGGAACAAGCAACACATTATTTTAGAGAATGCTGCAAAATTTCATAGTGAAAATTTTCACACATTGGAATGCCAGAAAATAACATGTGACCGAAACACTTGAGCATTCTGCAGACTCTAGTTCAGTTTAATATCAAACAATCAACCCAATAACTGCATGTTTACCATGAACGACTTCTATTTATAATGCATTTGCAGGGAACAGAGCTAGGGTGAGATAATCTTAGTCTTATTAAAAGGCTTTATGAAAGACGCTTATGGAATTAAAGGTTTGAATGTTGAATATTCAAAAACTAGATTTGCATTTCCAGAGAATTCATGGCAGCAAAAGAATAGTGTTTTAGGTAATCTCAGGTTTTATAGATTACACAAGTGTCCTTTTTACTAGTGTACATGTGTCACATGATCTTTCAGAAATCATTCCAATATGCCGTGTTCAGGAAAGAGTTTGAATTATTAGCAATCAGCTAGAACTTACCATCCATTTCCTCTGGTCTCAGCTCTCTGTTCTGCAACAAAATAAACAAAGTAATCAACAACAATCCACACAAATGTGTGCAGTTTTGTCCCAAAAGTAAGCTGCGTCCTCCTCCCACTCTGAAGAATCCAGTCATTTAATTCAATGCTCCATTTCCTGCTAGAGAGAAGGAGCCATTCATTACAGCTTTAGGATCACAATGGCACATGTAAACTAATACACCCAACCTTTTCATGGCTTTTCCCCGTGTCTCTTACGGAATTAATGTCTGGCTTTTAAATTCGATCTTCCCATTTGGATTAAGTAATCTGGAACAGCATAAAAACTCAGGATTGATCTCTCATAATCAGCTCAAGTTAGTTTCTTTGATCCCAGCATTCCCTGTTCACACATCTCCTCCTCACACACACACACAGGGCTCACCTCCAAACACTCTCTGAGCTCCTGCAGAAGAACTCAATCATATGACCCTGACCCAAGACCCCTGCGGAGGCTAATAAATGCAGATCCCTGCAGTTCAAACTTAAATGCACACGCAGCACTGCTTCTTTATGATTTGAAAAGTGTGCGTGTGTGCTGTGTGTGTGTGCTTGTGTGTGCGTGTGTGAATATATACATATATTACCCACTCTGATTGGTTCAGTTCAGTAAAGGACTTGTTCAGACCGATTCAAACCAGTGAGGCCCAATCAGGCAGAATGCATTTTTCAGGTTTAAAATGCGAGGCACATCTCTTTTTTTGGTTGTCGTTTTTTAATTTAGAAAAAGGCAGTGCGTTACGTTTTTTTAGTTGTTGCCAGGCAACTCCCGAATCAGCTGTCCTGTCAGTCTATTCAAGGTATCCGTCCCCACAACAGAAGGTTCACCTTTCCATTTTTATCGGACAATGGAAAAAAATACGAATGAGGGCGCTTTTCTGCTCAGAGTTGTTTTATTTCAACTTCAGGCACTTAGAGCCTTTCTACAAAAATGCGAGGCGCAGCAACACCTAAAATGCGCGCCGGCCATGGCGCAAAACAACGCGCAAAATGCTCACTGCCAATAGAAAATAATTTTAAAAAGGAGCCTCTCACTGCAAAAAAACGCATTCTGTCGGATCGGATTGTGGTCCTTACTCGTTTTTTTGTACTAGGCTATTCATTAAAAGAATGATCTCATAAGAATCATTTGTTCGGAAATCAGACCAAAGTCCCTTTAAGACGAGTCATTTCACTCGGCGGCCATCTTTAAAACGTCTCTTGGGCATGCAAGCACAGCTCCTATCTCTTTGAATGGGAAAACATCAAATTCTCCAAAAATGTTCGCCAATAACATTTCGTACGTGAAATCAACAATGAAACAACCGTCTCAAAAATGTTGCTTTGTTTTGTCTTTTGAATCATGACAAAAAAATGCGTTTTTCAGCCTGGACAAAGCTAATGCGAATAAGAGTGCGTCTCAAAACACTGCCTGTTTCTATAGCAACCGGAGCTTCTAACTTTCTAACTAACGATGACTTTAGTAATCAACGATTGGCTCTTTCATTTAGAAGGCGGGGCTTATTCGCCATATTGGCCATTGCATTTTCTCCCATTCATAAGTAATCGGAGTGCACCGTCTTCCTCTATATAAAGTCTTTGTTCATACACTGTAGTACTGTTTTTGTAAATTCAGTAAAAGAACCGTCTCATAAGACTTATTCGGCAATCACGCAACAAAAGATTCATTCATTCGTGAATCATTCGTGTTGTATGTACTCTGTGACAAATGAATGGAGATGTTTCTTGCCATTATACACAGTCCACCGCATTCAATACCGGCTATATTGCAACTCTCCTTTACAACTCCCTTTCTTTTGCTGTATATCGCTACAGATTGAACAGCGGGGAAGCACTGCTGCATTTGTAAGGTGCTTTCCTCCCATCATTTTGCCTTCATTGGTCCATTTGAACTGCAAATAATCTCTCGGTGAGCTCAGAAAAGCTGTTAACATAAATAATTGCAAAATAACTGGGAAAAAACTAGATAATATAGTATATCACACCACAGGAAAATGAATAGAAAATACCCATTTACAGATGTATTTTGACTATAGATTACCATTTTTATGGATACCGAGTACAGATTAAATAAAAAAATATATATATTGGAAAGCTGGATTTTGGTAATTCCTACTTAACTGTATACAAACGCAATTTGTACAGTACATTTATACTAATAATAATGTGTGTTTTTTTCTTTTTCTGAAGTCTGAACTGTAAGAAGAAAAGTGAGAACTTGTTTTGTATTATCATATGTGCGTAGATGTGCATGTCCAGACTTACGTACAGCCTTCCGGCTCTCCGCCCAGCCCTTGCGGAGGAAGATGCAGGCAGGCCCGAGCACATTGTGCATGTATGTTGAGTTCTGAGCCAAGGCCGCGAGGGCCTCTCCAGATGTCACCCCTTCCTCACATGACTGCACTGCTTTGTAGCTGCGCTTCCGGTCCTGAGCGCAGCCATCGTGTCCCAACGGCCCCGGACAAGTAAGTGTAGAGGGAATGTGGTGTAAAGACACAATTAGAAACTACACGGTTGTCTGTCTGACACAATGGATGGACAGGCCAGTCAGTCAATTCAGTCAGGCCGTCAGGTCAAGCGATTGGTTGAAAAGTAATTGAAACTTTTTTAGTATCTTTCTGTGAGCAGAGCTCTACTGTCAGAATTTGAGCTTAATGTGATTTACCCAACTGGATCAGCAGTTTTGCTTTCAGGCTCTCCTGGGAAGTTCCCATTTATGAGATCAAGGCCCTTGTTCATGAGATTTTGAATTAAAAATTGATTCTCTAGACAGTTTCATATTTCCATTCCTCTCTAATCTGTGTCTTATGCATTTTAGCACTCTTGTACTGCTACAGAGGATGATGGAAAATGTAGTTTAATGTAGTAAAGAAAAATAATAATATCTGTGAACTGAAGCTACGGTCCCATTCAGTGGCGCATGAAAGTTTGTGAACCCCATGTAGAATCTGTAAAAGAGCGAATCATTTTAACAAAATAAGAGGGATTATATAAAATTCATGTTATTTTGTTATTTAGTACTGTCCTGAATATGATATTTTACATAAAATATGTTTACATATAGTCCAGAAGACAAATAACAAATATTATAAAAATGACCCTATTGAAAAGTTTATGAACCCTTAAATCTTAAAGGAACACTCCACCGTTTTTAGAAATAGGGCTTATTCAACTTCTTTCCTACATTTAGATTTGTGGGCAAACGCATTTTTGTCTCAGTGCATGCATTGTTTTAGTTTGGCAGGGTTGCCGCTAGCTTAGCTTAGCATAATGAATGGAATCCTATGTTGCCAGATAGCATGTCCCGAGTAAAAGTGATCCAAAACAAAAACAAAAAAAAACACTTGATTACTTCTTGTGGCCTGCATATTCACAACGGGTACAAATAGCGATGCAGATTAAG
Source organism: Pseudorasbora parva (assembly GCF_024679245.1). Classification (NCBI taxonomy): domain Eukaryota; kingdom Metazoa; phylum Chordata; class Actinopteri; order Cypriniformes; family Gobionidae; genus Pseudorasbora; species Pseudorasbora parva. The sequence goes on from NC_090194.1 coordinate 30,534,002, forward strand.
GCTAGGCGATTTTTTACTAGGCAGATTGATTTGGGACTATATGGGGAAGCACAGGCTGCTACTTGGGATATCACAGCTCTCATCCTCTCGTCCTCCGGCTGTTGAGTGATCACAATGTGTTGAGTGATATCTCTGCGCCCTAGTAGCAGAGCTTCGCCTGTGCTTCCCCATAATATATCAAAGTCAATATCTGCCTAGGAAACCGCCGTCTTAATCTGAATCGCTATATGTACTTGTTGTGTATACGCAGGCCACAAGAAGTAATCAGGTGTTTTGTTTTCTTTTTTGGATCACTTTTACTTGGGACATGCTAACTAGTGACATAGGATTCTATTGATTATGCTAAGCTAAGCTAAGCTAGCAGCTACCCTGCCAAAATAAAAAATGCATGCACTGAGACGAAAATGCATTTGCCCAAAAATCTAAATGCAGGAAAGAAGTTTAATAAGTCCTATTTCTAAAGACGGTGGCGTGCTCCTTTAATACTGTCATTCCCTGGATGATCCACAGCTGTTTTGTTTGTTTGTTTGTTTTTTGTGAAGGTTGTTCATGAGTCCCTTGCTAAACTGCCAAATGTTCTTCAGAAAAATCCTTCAGTTCCTGCATATTTGAACCCTCTCCAGCAGTGACTGTATGATTTTAGATCAATCGTTTCACAATGAGGACGTTTGAGGGACTCAAACACAACTATTTGAAAAGATTCAAACATTCACTGATTCTCCAGAAGGGGGATAAAAGCCGGGAAGAAGATCAAGGTAAGCGGTACTTAATCTGTCTTCTGGGAAACATAAAAGTATCTTCTGTTGCCCGAAGGGAGTACTAAATTAAAACAATTATATTTAAACAAAATAAGTCAAATTTGCACATCTTCATCCTGTTTAAAAGTGTTTATACATTCAGCTTATATGTAAACATCTTTTACGTAAAATACCATACTCAAGACAGTGCTAAATAAAAAATAACATGCATTTTGTATGATCTCTCTTATTTTGTTAAGATGATCCATTCACATGAATGATACGACTGACACTGCAATGGTTGCAGTTAAAATTTTAATTGGCGCTCTACTGAAGAAACAAAGTCACTTATATCTGGGATGCCCTGGGGGTATTTAGAATTTACCTTTGTGACATAAGGTAAAATAGTAATTAGAGGTGTAACGGTACACATATATCAGTACATGTCTTGTGTACACAATGAATACAGCATTGTAGACTAACCACCAATAAACGCAATAAGATCCACGTTTTGTTACTTTAGATAAGAAACTAAGTGTCATCTTTCAAATTTTGTCCATTTTATCACAAAATTCCAAACAAAAATATCGCTTTGACGCTCTTTATTGTGGCGTGACAGATTTTAAGTGGCAGCGTGGCGTATGACTAAACGCAATCATGCCATCCTCTTTCGGAGTAAACATGAATGAACATCTGAAGGTATGTTGCAAGATACAGTACAACTTACTGAAACAAATATCTCATATAATTATTCGTTTGCCAGAGAAACGAACTCTTTCGGTAAATGTATGCACTATATTAGCCTATATATCCATTATATTTTAATTAACCTATTAGTGATGTCTGGATTATTTAAGGTATGCTTAAATAAATCTGCCATGAAAATAACAACCACTGTGTAACTTATTATATTTCAACAACGAATTGGAGTGAAAACATAATTTAGATTTAGAAATGAATGCAAAAACTGCTTTATGTTTGCATACAATTTGTTATTTGAGTGTTGATTATTATATATAAATTCAGCAGAGATCCTTTTTCCCCTTAAGAAACCTTAACTTATAATGGAATTCATTTTTAGACGCAGACACAATTTGTTCAGTAAACCGCAGTTTAATAAATAAAAAATATATTTTGTTTAGTTTCCTCCCCCCTGCTGTACCGAACCATGACTTTAAAACCGTATATATATATATATATATATTCAGAAGGTAGTAATATCACACATCATAATTTGCATAAAATGTACCATTAGGGATATGTTTTTTTGACAGGAACATTGTTCTAAGAATAAGAAAGGCTGTTGATCCAGGAACATGTCCTACTTGGGTAAATCACATTGTGCCAGACTTTGCCCTCTATTCTCTCTTCCCTCTCAGCAACTGACAGAACCTTTAAGATAAGATATCATTCAAACTGAATAATTCATCCGCTTTCATACTTACGGCACACTGCCGCAATGCCATGCTATTTGATTGCTGCCATAAAAACAAATGATCACACTAGCTTAAAAGCAAATCCAAGTGGTTCTCACAAATGAAACCCGCTGATCATGATCGCTGAAGGGGGCTGCTGTGGGCTAACCGACGTCATTATTTGAGAGCAGATCCTCAAATAACCAAGTACGTTTTGAGAACGTAAAACTGCTCATGTTTAGCAGAGGGCTAATCAGGATAAGAATGAAACCAGTCAGCCAGCACATTATAATGGCCAATTAGCAGAGAGGCAGAGGAGGTGAAGAGTACGTGAAATATAACTCACAAACACACAAAGAGCATCTCCCCAATTACTGACAGACCCACGGGTTAATTAAAGAGAAGACTGACGTCATCGAACAATCTGTGTGCTTACTGAAAAACAGCTTCTGAAATCTGGAAACCATTTATGTTTGTACACTCTAAAAAATGCTGGGTAAAAAACAACCCAAGTTGGGTTGAAAATGCACCGACCCAACAATTGAGTTGTTTTAACCCCATGGTTGAGTTGTTTTAACCCAGTGGTTGAGTTGTTCTTACCCAGCAATTGGGTTGTCTTAAGCAACATTTAACCCAACCACTGGGTTAAAACAACTTAACCATTGGGTTAAAACAACTCAATTGTTGGGTTAGTGCATTTTCAAACCAACTTGGGTTGTTTTTAACCCAGCATTTTTTAGAGTGTATATTTATAGTGATCAATTATCACTCAAATTATTTAAATTGTTTAATAGCTAGTACTTTGAAGCCTGACCTTCAAGTCAGCATGAATCAAGATCTCACACATTAAAATACTATCTGTCCTAAGTAGTATTCATATATACAGTCTGTCCAAAATTGTGGTGTGTTGAAATCAATGTCCTAAAGGTATCTGGATGGTCTACTAATTCTGGTGGAAAATCAAAGTGCAGATCCATGTCCGATTTTTGGAAGAAGATTTGGTTCAGAACTATAAATACAAAGGAAAAGCGCTCAAAAACTACAAACTTGGCGGACATGCGAGGCTGACGGTTAAGCAGAGAGGTCCAGGTAAAGGGGTTTGAGCAACTGATAATAAATATCTAACCTGATGAAATTAATGAACCTGAATGTTTAATTAAGATGCAACAACATTGTGAACTTTTATAAAGATATGTCGAATGGCCATTAACTTTTAAATGCGTCATTATGCAAAAAAACACGAGGAGAGTTTTCCGCATGAAACACCCACAACTGGCAGATCAACAAGCTCTTCAATACGGAAGGAAGAATTGTTCAGTAGTAAATGTGAACAATTATCGGAAATGTGAACAATAAATGTGTAGTAGTAGTGTACGTTAAATGAGTGTGTGTATGAGGACGTAAACTGTGACAAGATGACTGACAGGCCACTTTATGGCAGAGGGATTATTGTTAACTAAAAAACATTAAATATTAAAAACACTTGATTTTCAAGATAAAAGAAAATATAAGCTAAAAGAAAATATAAATATTAGATGAAAAACGTTTAAATGTTACCTTGACAATAAACTAAAATAAATTTAAGTTAAACCACTAATTGAAGTTTTATAAACTAATTTCGGGAGAATACTCTGGGTTCGGGCAAAATTACCGAGCCCCGGAGTCCTCCCCGGACAGCACGCCAAATACGCATAATCTTTACTCTATTTAACTGATGTAAGTGTGAACTCGTGGAAATCTAAGTAAATAAAAACTAGTGCTGGGGAAACCTTAATCGAGATGAATCACATCTAAATTAAAAGTTTTGTGTTTATGTAATGCATGTATATATTTAAGAAATTGTAATACCGTTCGTGGATGGAAGGAAGGAGGCGGGAACCGGCGAACGGTCAACAAACATTTATTTAAAGTAAAGAAACAAAATGAAAGTAAAACCGCGGACAGCCCCTCACGGACGACTGCCCGCAAACACACACAAAATAAAACATAAACTCCAGGCCTGGTCCTCTCTCGTCTTCCGCTGTCCTTGCTCCTCCTTATATGCTCCCGTCACATGGCCGCGAGACGAGACCGGTGTGCCACGCAGCTGGCACTCGTGAACGTTAATCACCGGCCCGCTCTCGCGGTCCCTCGCCCCGCTGCTTGCCACACCACATACCCCCATCGCCCCTCGCAGGCCGGGGGGCACTCCCGAGACGGCGCTCTACTCCCCCTCCCCCCCCCTCTCCCGGGGGGGCCGATCACGGCGGCCGCGGCACCTGGGGGTAAGGACAGAGAGGCGAGAGAAATGTAGACGGGAGCACGAGGAGCCCACGGAGCCCGCGGACGAGAGAGGGGAGAGAGGGAAAAAAAGAAAGAAAGAGAAAAAAAATTCTGGTCCGGTTCCCCGACACACTGCCGCTCGGTCCTCACCAGCCGAGAGGCTCTTCCTCGCGGTGCTATGCGATGGTGCTGGACGCCCGGTGGACGGCCCGATCCTCCTCCGCCCCCTGGCGGCCGGCGGTGGCTCCTCCTATTGAGGGCAGTCGGCAGCGAGCTCCGCGTTCCCTGCTCCTCCCCGTTCCGGCGGATGGCAGCAGGCTCCGGCCCACGGCGAACGCCGGCAACTCCTCCGCTCCCTCCAGGACGGCCGCCACCCCACCTCGACCCAGGGGCACGGCAGCGAGCTCTCCGTCCCACCGGTCTTCACTCGCTCCAGCACCATCGCCTCGGGCAGCCATTCGCGGTCTTTCATCATCCGCGCTGCCCGAACTCCTCAGCACCGCGATCCCCCTCAGCAGCGAGGGCTCTCCGACAGCGCGTCCCTCCTTCCTCCCGGGTTTCGGCACCAATGTAATACCGTTCGTGGATGGAAGGAAGGAGGCGGGAACCGGCGAACGGTCAACAAACATTTATTTAAAGTAAAGAAACAAAATGAAAGTAAAACCGCGGACAGCCCCTCACGGACGACTGCCCGCAAACACACACAAAATAAAACATAAACTCCAGGCCTGGTCCTCTCTCGTCTTCCGCTGTCCTTGCTCCTCCTTATATGCTCCCGTCACATGGCCGCGAGACGAGACCGGTGTGCCACGCAGCTGGCACTCGTGAACGTTAATCACCGGCCCGCTCTCGCGGTCCCTCGCCCCGCTGCTTGCCACACCACAGAAATATTTGCATGTATCTACTGTATATATCATTTATGTTATATATAAAACATTTAAAAAATAAAAATAATAATAAAAAATAAAAAAATTATATATATATATATATATATATATATATTTGTTTTGTTTTTTGTTTGTTTGTTTTTTGCTAAATATATACATGCATGTGTGTGTATTTATATATAATAATAATTATACACAGTACACACACATATATTATTTATTTATTTTGGATGAGATTAATCAAAAATATTTCCAGCACTATTAAAAACTAACTGAAATAAAAAATAAAATAAAAAAATCAATTAACCTAAATAGTAATATTTAGATTTAAAAGAAAAAATTATAAAATGAAAAAGAGCATATTAAAAAATTACTTAAAATTTAACAAATAAAAAAACCTGAAAATGTACAAATAAAAGCTCATATATATATATATATATATATATATATATATATATATATATATATATATATATATATATATGATATACTATGATATGATATAAATAATATCAAAATAACCGCGGTTTATGGTGACAGGATGAAAATTATAATATGGCACAACAGTGTGTCCCAAAACTCGCCAATTCTTCTGGTACGCACTATTTTTCTTCACAAAGTAGATCGGTTGGGATGCAGCAATTATATTATTTTATCAAAATATAATAACTTGCGCCACCTCTAAAATGGCTTATGATGTCAGATGATGTCATGAATCCCTTTTTTTCCAACTCCTCCCCTCAAGCCACATGACACGCTCCCTTTTATTTCCTGATGGGTTTTTACATTGACTTCAAACTGATTTTATCTTAACATTTTTTTCTCCTTTAGATCTAATTTTCTCGCACTTCTTGGTATCCTTTCCTACCACATGCGGCTAAAGTAATCTGAATCCGACAGCTGGGCAAGATTGAGGTATACACGCACAAACAGCAATCTCATTCAGCCTCATACTGAAGATCTTACTATGAAGCCCAAGACACTACTGGTCATGCTTTTTAAATGTTCCCCTTGTGATGGGGTTGCATGATGCATGCACATATGTGTCTGTGCAAATGTGTGCATTGCATCTCCCGTCTATTTGCACATGACCTTCACACTCCATCTGTTGCCAAGGCTGTGAGGTGCCAGCTCGTGCATTCTTCCGAAGAATCCCGTGCCATTGGGCACTCGGGGACAGCAGCTCTTAGCAGGTGCCAGCGCCTGATATCTCACGCTAATCCTTGAGCGTGCACATTCCAAGTCATCTAGAGATGATTGAGGAGAACTTCAGAGAACTTTTAGAAGAGCAACTTCAGACGTAATTGTCAAGAACTTTAGGGTTTAATATCATTAAACGCGGTTAAAATGCGGGTGCATTACACATTAGAAAGGTATAACCTGTGCCTTATAGTTCACCCAAAAATGAAAATTCTGTCATCATTTACAAACCCTGTAAGACTTTTGTTCATCATCGGAACACAAATGAAGATCTTTTTGATAAAATAGGAGAGCTTTCTGTCCCTCCGTTGACCGCTACGCAACTACCCTTTTGACGTTTCAAAAAGTTCATAAAGAGATCTTAACACTAATCCATATGAATTGAGTAATTTAGTCCAAATTTTCTGAAAAGACACAATCATATGTAGAACAGATTAAATGTATGCTTTTATTCTCATACATTAATCAACTCATATAATTTATGGTAAATGTAAACTCAAGCATGTTCGTTTTATATGTGAAAACCAATGAGGTTCATTCTCATGATACGCATCACATTTGAGCTTCAGCAAGAACCAATGAGGTTCATTCTCATGATACGCATCACATTTGAGCTTCAGCAAGAACCAATGAGGTTCATTCTCATGATACGCATCACATTTGAACTTTAGCAAGAACCAATGAGGTTCATTCTCATGATACGCATCACATTTTAACTTCAGCAAGAACCAATGAGGTTCATTCTCATGATACTCATCACGTTTGAGCTTCAGCAAGAACCAATGAGGTTCATTCTGGTGATACGCATCACGTTTGAGCTTCAGCAAGAACCAATGAGGTTCATTCTCATGATACGCATCACATTTGAGCTTCAGCAAGAACCAATGAGGTTCATTCTCATGATACTCATCACGTTTGAGCTTCAGCAAGAACCAATGAGGTTCATTCTCATGATACTCATCACATTTGAGCTTCAGCAAGAACCAATGAGGTTCATTCTCGTGTTACGCAGCTTGTTTGAGCTTCAGCAAGAACCAATGAGGTTCATTCTCGTGTTACGCAGCTTGTTTGAGCTTCAGCAAGAACCAATGAGGTTCATTCTCGTGTTACGCAGCTCGTTTAAGCTTCATCGAGAGGTTTGTTCTCATGCATCAAGCAGGTTGAGTTGCGCTTCTATGTTCACTGATCAGTGTTTATGTGTGAATAAAAGCATCCATTAAATCTGTTCATCAAATAAAGTGATCATGTCTCTTTAGCAAATTTCGACCAAACCGCTCAATTCATATGGATTACTTTTATGATTTCTATGAACTTTTTCAAGAGCCAAAGTAGTACTTCTGTAGCTGTCAATGGAGGGACAGAAAACTCTCGTTTGCAAAGATGAAAGTCTTGAGGGTGGAATGACATGAGGGTGAGTAATTAACGACAGAATTTTAACTTTGAGTGAACTATCCCTTTAACAGCAGCGTGATCTAGCATATCATTAAACATATCAATTCATGAACATGTCCAGCAACTTCCAAGGTCAAAAAATGGCAACCCAACGTCCAACATCCTGATGCAGGGCAAGTCAGTTTTGTCATAGGAATGTTTTTGCTACTCCAGATTGATTTCTTAGGGGGGGTTTAGATTTTCGAGTCTTCTCTAGCATGCAAAAACTCAATAAATTCAACAATTTCATAAAGTACAGTCAGTCCAGGTTCTGTTTCATTAAGAATTACTATAATGGCACAGAACTCAGAGGAATTCAGAGCATGACTATTAAACTCATCTTTGACAGTCCATGCAACACAGTCCGGGTTTGGGTCAAGTCCGTAGCCCACACACACACACACAGCTATCAGAAAGAGCATCTTACCTTCTTGGAGAAATTCTTAAGCGGCGATTTAACACAGTTTCCCATAGTAAAGTCCCTTCTGCTAATTTTGCGCGCTTGAGGGTTAATGCGGCGGCGTGCGCGCGTGTGCATGCATCCACATGTCTCCATGCATGGATTACAGATGGTGAGATGAGGTTTGCAGGCTTATCTTCTAGGATGGATTTTAGGGGAAGGATGTAGATGAGCCAGGGGTGGCGATGCAGGACGTCAAGGTGACAGGAAGGGAGGAGAGAAGAAGTGGATGGAGGGATCAGGAAAAGGAGACATGTGTCTCAGTGTGAAGGGCTGCTCAGAAGAGAAAAGCCAAGATTGCCTTTTCACTTGCTTGCACTATCTCTCTCTCTCTCTCTCACTCCTTTTCACCCTCCCTTCTTTTCCCCCACTCTCTCTTCCCCTCATTTCCCTCCCTCTTTCTCTCTCTCTCTCTCCCTCACTCTCAACTGCTCATTTTTAAAACCGTCCATCCAAACAAGGCGAAAACAGACAAAGAGGCTCGCGCAGACGAGCGTATCACCTTCCCCCGAGCAAGATGCTGAAGACACTAATCCAAAAACGCACACACTCACGAGCGTGAGTGTACGAACACAGTCGATTACACACATACGGATGTTGGGCTACAGAGCTAAAAATACACACACTTGGAGTCGTGCTGCCCAGCTACGAGGGGGCAGTGTTCAGATCAAAGACCGGACGTCAAAACAAAAAAGCCGCATGTGAAAAGGTGGGGTTGATGCGCCAAGGCTGCCAAAATGCAGAGCACCGGCTGAAGGCCACGGCAGGTTATTAGGGGACAACAGGAAGCCCTTCCCAGAATTCACCTGCTGATCTGGCACTTGCCCACTGAACCTGATGGTTTCCTGTTTAGGCCACTTTTGCCTCACACCCTCTCTTTCTATATCCCTTTGTGAAATTTTTTATGAAACATAAAAAATTACAAAATAAGACCTTTATCCATAAAAGATGCTCATAGACAGCAGTGACATTAAATGGAGAATTTCTGCTCTGCCACTAAAGTCTGCAGTCCATGTACTGGTGGTATTATTACATATTTTAGATATACACTCTAAAAAATTGTGAGTAAAAAACAACCCAATGTTGGGTCAAATATAAACCAACCCAGCAGTTGGGTTGTTTTAAGCAAATATTTAACCCAACCGCAGGATTAAAACAACCCAATCACTGGGTTAAAATAACCCAATTGCTGTGTTAGTCCATATTTGACCCAACATTGGGTTAAAACAACCCAGCATTTTTAGAGTATATATATATATATATATATATATATATATATATATATATATATATATATATGTATATATAATGTTTTGTTGTTGTTGAAGAAATGTAGAATGATATCTAACAGTATAATGATTATTAACTTAAAAATGTAAGTAATTATCAGTTATCTGTATTGGCCAAAATGTGCATACCCTATCAAAAATGATAGTGATATTTATTTGGACATGTTGTATGCATTGTTTAAGCATATGGGTCCTAAAGTAATTATGCAAATCTAGCATAAACACGTCCATCATTGCAAAACAAGCATCTGATTTGTTTGTATTTTTAATCTTTAAAATCTGTATATATGCCTTGTTATAAAGCTCTTCTCAGACGTGTCTTTTAGTCTGATGTGTATGATTGGCTTTAAAACAAAGCCATTGATTTATAGAATTCCATTGGTTTAAAAAAATAATTTTGGATTAAAATATTAAAAAAACACTAGAACAATGTTATATATTTTTTTACTTACATTATCCAAATGTTTCCAAGAATGTTTAAATTCAGAGAAATAAGACATTTTAACCAGGACATGGACTGTGTCCGTGCGTCGCCTATTGATGACATCATACCAGTGTTACCCTCAATTTCCGTTCTCCTCAATTTTCTGGATTTTGTAGAAACCATTGAATTTACTTTAAAAAGATACGTCAAGTGGTTGCACACAACTATACTGAGCAATTTTTACAAATAACAATTTAGTTATATGAACAAAAGAAATTCAAGTAAAGCTGACAAAATTTCTTTGAGTAAATATAAACCATTTGAATTTGTCCCTGTTACATTTATTTATATGTGCACATTTATTGTGTCACACTGTTACATTTATTTATATGTGCAGTTTACTTAATAATGTTATGTTCAATTTATAAAAGATTATTATGTAAGGTGAACACATTTATCAATTCAATTTACCTTTAAAACGTTTAAATAATAACAAGCATATTTTGAGAAATAAAATGCAAAAATAACTAATTGAACAAACTTAAATTTAATTGAGAGCAATTGATTAAACTGTGTTCATCTTCGGAACACAGTTTAAGATATTTTATATTTAGTCCGAGAGATTTTCTGTTCTTTCATGAAAGTGAATGCACACTTTACTGTCCATGTCCAGAAAGGGAATTAAAACATCATCAAAGTTGTCCATATGTGACATCAGTTAGTTCATTAGAATCTCTTGAAGCATCGAAAATACATTTTGGTCCAAAAATAACAAAAACTACGACTTTATTCAGCATTGTCTTCTCTTCTGGGTTTGTTTTCAGTCCTCAAATAAAGATTCAAACGGTCATGAACCCGCGGATTGAGTCATGATTCGGATCGCCAATGTCACGTGATTTCAGACACGCGATCCGAATCATGAATCAATTCACTGATTCATGACCGTTTTAATCTTTATTTGAGGACTGAAAACAAACCCAGAAGAGAAGACAATGCTGAATAAAGTCGTACACTGTAAAAAATGTTCCCGTTAAAAATAGTAAAGAACTGGCAGCACGGTTGCCAGCTAGGCACTGTAAAATTAACAGTGTTTAACTGTTAATTAAAATTACAGTTACCTACTGTTTATAAAAAAACAGTAAAGAACTGGCAGCACGGTTGCCAGCAAGGCACTGTAAAATTAACTGTATCTTACTGTTGGTGAAATTTACAGTTGGAGACTGTTTTTGCAAATACAGCATAATGCTGTTTCTACATTCAAAGTATATATATATGTACATATTATTTATTTTCTAAACAGTGTGATTTAGCAAATTGCCCCTAACAGTCTTACTACAAAATACCATGTTTTACTACAGTGTGTATATGTAAGTATAAGTGTACAGTGTGTACTTTTTGAAACAGTGACTTAAAAATGTAACAGAAGGAAAGCAGCTTTAAAGTATTGTTTGAAAACATGTCTTGTTTTATTAAACTTTTGAATAACTTTCTTAGGAAAAGAAATGAAAATGTATGGGGAAGAATTGGTTATACAGAAATAAACTTAAAATATTCCCCTAATCGAATTCTGACATTTGTACAAAATGAAAGCAAAAGGTGAAACAAAATTATTACATTTGTTAATGTAAAATCAACTGCTTTAACAAGTTTTTAAGTGAACAAATTATAGAACAACTGAGTAAATGTTTGTAAGTGAATAAGAATTACTGAATACCTGAAAAAACAGAGTGTGTGTGTGTGTGTGTGTGCGTGCGTGTGACATGTGCGTGCGTGCGTGCGTGCGTGCGTGCGTGCGTGCGTGCGTGCGTGCGTGTGTGTGTGTGTGCGTGATGCGTGTCCGATGTGTGCGATGTGAGTGTGCATGAGATGCGCATATGTGTGATGCATGTGTGAGATGTGTGTGGGGTCTGTGGTGTGTAATACTTAGATAAAGTCCCACTCAAAATCCATCAATTTTTTAAGCAGACTGGAGACACGAGGGTTCACGGTTTTCTTTTTCTGAGTGACCTTCCCCGTCCGTATTGAAATCAATCCTCCGGCCTTGGTGCTCTTTTCCGGATTTATCCCAATGACCCGCCTGCAAAACAAATGTGTGTGTTTAGAATTAGTGTGGAGGGGGGAAAAATTACTCATGGGGAACATATGAATATAGCATATATAAATATAGTAAGTCTATTCTTGTATTAAGAACACTTTGCTTTACATTATCAGGAAAGAAAATTCTCTTAATAAGCTCCAGCACTCTTTTGGGCTGAATGATGTGTTTCAGTCTAGATTAAAGATATCTCTTTGTTCAAACACTGACATAAAATCTTGACTGATAAAATTGTAACAAATGCACATGGTCAGCATTTTAATGGCAACAAAAGATGGGTACTGGATAAGTCTGCTTCCTTGCAAGGTTTCAACCTCACCACCGATGGACATTTTATTTCCTTGACAGTCACTTATGTTTACGTAATAGGGCTCAAATATTTGATAGGAAATATATTTATTTGATGCTATATTCTCTGTTTATTAGGGCCAAGTGTTTAAATAAACACATTTTCTGTAAAGCGGCTTTAAATCTATATGTATTTTAATAAGAGATATACAAATAAAATCTGAAGTAAATTTAATGTATGCATCCAAATATCTGACCTTTGGATGAATTCCAGTGTGCATGCGGCTTCAGCTTGGTACTGAAGATTGAGATTGTAATAAGTAGAGAAAAGAGCTGCAAGCCCAGACAGGAAAGACGGTTGGATGCCCTCGCAAATGATGTGCTCCTCAAGGCTAATCATCCACTGCTGGATACTGCTTCCTGGTGTTTTACCTGTACCTTAAAAAAGTAAAAACAATTTCAGCACTGACATAACATTAATTTGACATTGCCATTTGCAAATTAATGCATGGAAAGCTATAAATTAAAACAGTCACCGAGTCCTGTCCTTCTAACATAAATGCATTTCAACATAGACTGGTCAGTACAGACCTTTAAGTGTAAATGTGTATAGATTTTGTATTGTGAAATTATGTTGCTTAAATTTGATTTATTAATATTAATATGCTGTAGTACTACATTGATGTCCACAGAACTGACATGAAAACATGCTGACAAGTCTGGAAAAAAATATCAGCCAAAAATATATCCAACAAAATAAAATGGCCTTAAAAATACTATGCTGGCCAAAGCAGCATTGCTGTACAAAGCAATACCAAAACTACGAATAAGAATTACTTTTAATAAGTACTATATCATTTAACTTCAAAATCAAATTGGATTGATGAAAAAAATATAACCGGAATAAAAGTAACAACCAAAGCTCAACAGGACTACAATAAATGCATCTAAGAATAAAGATGTGCATATTAGAACATGCTTACTCAGGTTTGTAATCGCAATGACAACGAAATTAAGGTTTTTTTTTTGTCGTTGTTGTTTTTTTGTTTCTTCGTAATGCTGGAGGTTTCGCCAATTCCAGAAAAGCAAACTAATACCGGTCTGCCTATTTCAGCGCGCTACAAAGACTTCGATGTAATCTCAAAACAACAGTGTTTGAAAAATTAACTTTGCAGAAGAATTCTATCATGTTGCATGGAATTTACTCTGTAATCGGAAATATAATACAAATAAATCGACCGAATAAAGATATGTACAAATTAGAACATATAAAAGCACAACAGTACTACAATAAATGCACCTAAGAATAAAGATGTGCATATTAGAACATGCTTACCCAAGTTTGCAATCACAATGACATCGAAATTAAGTTTTTTTTCTAACTCTAGAGGTTTCGCAGATTACAGAAAAGCAAGCTAGCCAGTTAGTAAACAACCTTTCTTTTCAGCGCGCTACAGATTCATCAATATGATTTCAATGCAACAGTGTTTGGATAAAATAAAATAAAATAGATGCAGAAGAATTATTATCTCATGTAACTCACCCTGTAACTGGGAATAATATAATCCGAATCAGAAATCCTATCCAAGATGTTGCATCTCTGAAAAGAGTTTCGAGAGACTCGAAACTCTGGCGAGTCTCTGAAAAGAACAAATAAAAGATAATTTCACTTCCAATATCCACAATACAGGTTAGTTGCTGTAGCAAATGTAATGTATTTTGTCTACGATATCGTGCAAAACTCACCTATTAACAGTATGATGGCGGATGAAAGTCCATGCGTGCTCAGCAGTTTTCAAAAATACTGGATAGTAATGTTTTTTTTCCTTCAACTAATAAATACGGTAAAATGCCGTTATATTTTGTCTACGTCATTTGACAAAAACAAAAAAAAACATTAATGTACTGCTTTTGAATTTAACAGGATTATACTGTTGAAATTCAGCTGTAAATTAACAGCAATTTCTTACAGTGTAGTTTTTGTTATTTTTGGACCAAAATGTATTTTCGATGCTTCAAGAGATTCTAATGAACTAACTGATGTCCCATATGGACTACTTTGATGATGTTTTTATTCCCTTTCTGGACATAGAGAATATAGTGTGCATTCTCATGAAGGAACAGAAAAACTGCCTTCCGAAGATGAACGGAGTCATTAATGACATACAATTTCATTTTTGGGTGAACTAACCCTTTAATATTTGATGAACCGCTGCTGCTGTGATCACTACTGCCCCCGTTCTGAAGGCTGTAACAGCACAACATTAACTGCATCATGAAGCACTGATTTTTCTAAATAAGGTGCGAGCTATAATTGAGCCTAATGTTTGCTCTCAAAATAATGATCATTTTTATACTACGCATGCAGTGATATTTTAGATGAATTTTGTATATGGTTAAACTGTATGTAAGGGAAATGTTAGTTAGTAAATCTCACTTAATTTCTCTTAGGGAACTTTATGAGAAACATCCTTTTAATAAGAACTGAAGGCATACATTCCCCCTGGATCCATCAATATCTCTGTTGTATGCACATTTAACCTTCCCGATGAATTCTCAGCTGATCTATTTGGTTTACTCGTGTTCGGCTTATCTCTTGCTCTCTTTCTCTCTCTGTCGGTGAGGATGATTTGTCTAGTTGAAGCCAGCCTCTTCACCGGAGGCTCATTGTGAACTTCAGAACACATCAGAAATCAGAGCCAGGCGCCGTCCACTCTCATAACGTCAACTCAGCAAGAGAACACGCACCAGCAGCGCAGAAACACACTCGCACACGCGCGCACACACTCGCGCATATCCATACATGCTCAGACTGGCTCTTGAACGGGAGTAAACGCATAAGCGTGCATGCATGTACGCATAAATCACCCGCACATGGTGATTTAAGTCATCTTTCCACTACTGTAATGCTTACAGCAGTATGTCGAAGTTAAATTAACAGATATGATTTAGTGCTCAGCGTACGTCACAAATTGTGTAGCCGGTGTTACTGTACGCTACATGTACAATATTTCAGTGACATCTATTACTTTTTTTTTAAGCAAAGCTGCTTTGCATTTGTTAAACAATGATGACAGTCACAGTGTGGCAATCTGACTGATAAAATCAACGTGGCCTTGTCAGAAAATGTACAGCCTTCTGTAGACTGTTGTGGTGTTTAATTTGATTTGGTTCATTAAAAATGTGTCATAATTTAATTTAATTTAATTTCAATAGTGGTTTAAACTGAATAAAAATGATGGAACAATCTAGTGCAGCATATATAAATATATATATATGTATATATGTATATATATATATATATGTGTCTATTTTTTTCTTTTTTTCAATATTACTATTTAAGTTAGATTTTTTTTACTTTAATTACATTTTTTTATTATGTTTTAGTTTTTTATTTCCTGTTATTAGTTTTAATAATAATTTTATTATATATTTTATTTAATTTTATTTCAGCTTTATTTCAATTAACAAAATGTGTTTAATAGTTTTAGTTAATGATAATCATATTCCAGTGTGTGACAAATAAATTTGAAATAATATCAACAATAACATTTAACATCTCTTATGTGATTTTTTATTTGATTGGATGCTCAAGATTTAAGATATTTCACACAAAGTTGAGCTAAAACTAGAAAATAATAGAATTTTTTTTCAAGATCAAGGTCAGGAGACAGTGTATTGACAGGTCGAAATATTTCTAAATATGCACATCAAGTTATAACAGAAAAAGGATGAATGTTCTTTGAATGTTCAAAACACCAGCTTTTTTTATGTTCTAAAAACGTTTTTTTTCCTGGTTATGCAAACGTTAGGGGAACATTCCACTTTACAAACATGGGATTGTTTGATTGACAATCTGAAACCATTAAAGAATTTTTAAAAAATGTTAGATGAATGATAATCGGCTAGTGTACTTTATGTTCTTTCAGAAACAGGTGTGGAGTCTCAGATAAACGTAACTATTTCAGTTATATAAATTGCAAAACAATCTTTTTAAAATCTCTACTAGTATTTTTTTTTACTAAACTAGTTTACTAGTTTTTACTAGTAAAATTCCTGTTTTTCAGTACAAATTTAATAAAGCAAGGGAAAAGATTAATATATATATATATATATATATATATATATATATATATATATATATAATATATATATATATATATATATATATATATATATATATATATATATATATATATATATATATATATATATATATATTAAACCATGCATAAAACGTTCAGAACACCGCAAAACAATGATTAATTAACGGGGTGTTTTTGTCTTGTTTTGTCTTGTTATATATATATATATTATATATATATATATATATATATATATATATATATATATATATATATATATATATATATATATATTGCAATGCTGTCAACTTATGATTTATAACTTGTGTTTGTGTTGTTCTTCATTTGTTGCTTTAGACGTGTCTGCTCAATGAATAAATGTTGAATGTACTTTACACTGATGAATGACATACACTCTCCTTTTTTTCATTTAGCAGATCGGAATGAGAAACAAACCCCATGACCTTGATGTTGCTGGCATCACGCTTTTACGTGTGAGCTCCAGGAACTCAAGCCTTTGAGCCACGCACACACAAAACGGATCATTCTGACAGCAATGTTAATAAGTACTTCTTCATTTTAATGAAGACGGGAGGTCATGGATAATCCTTTTCGACACAGTGACGGGCTGCCAGAGAGACATGAAGATGAGCCGAGATGTTCATGTTCATGACGGCGGATGAGCTTCCTGTTCCGTCTTACACAATCACGCACAATGATCAAAGAAACATCTCTGACATTGGGAATAGTGATATTTACAAGAAAAGATACATTAAAGGGGTGGTTCCGTGGTATTTTTCTAGGCTTGGTTGTGTTTATGGGGCGCAGTATAACCTGTCTTAATACTTCTTTTTTTTTAAACGTCGTATTTTTCTTATATTTGACCTTTATTCCTCACCGCTGTCTCCACTGTCCTTTGAACGGCTCGTTTGATTCCTGCTTCTATAAAGCCGATCCCTCCGAAAAACGCAATGGTCTTAGATTGGTTAGATGGCCAAATGTAGTTTCATGTATTTTTATTGGCTGAAGTGCCAAGCACAGGTTGTCCGGAAACGCCACGCCCCTTACCATTACGGGCAGAAGTCACATCTGCGGAGACCATAGACCGTAAAAAAATATGGACGACTCGACATCATCTGTTTCCGCTTGCCCGAGTTGAAGCTTTCAGGTGGCCTGCACGGCGCTGACATCTTGGGACCGAGTCTGCGCAGTAGCGATTTCGTGACCGGAGTTGCGCAGTAGAGAGCAGGAAGTAGAGCAGGAAGTACAGCTGCGATATCAAAAGCCCGCCCACACTCTCACAGATGCAGAAGAATTAATTATGTTGGTGTGATATAAACAGTTATGGAAATGTAGAAATTAAAGCTAAAGCTCCAATATGCTCCCAAAAATCCTGAAAAAAGTCTGTTAGAGCCTCAGTGACAACTTCACTCAGAGAAGCCGTCGATCTCAGTTGTCAATCATGACGTCACACACCCCGTTTTTATAGCATCAAATAACCAACTAAAACTAAACTTATTTAAAAAACAAACCTTTGAAATGAAATCATCGTGATGATAATTGCCTTCAGTGACATAAACTAACTTTAGGGGGAAAATATTTGAAGTGTAATTTTATTGTTTTGTTTGCCTCGCGTCCATTAGACAAAACAGAGGGGCGGCTATACTGGGACCGGTCACCGGGGGGCGATCGAGGCGAGAAAGCTTCAGTTTCTGAGAGGGGTGCTGCAGGCTTGGCGGAGACTAGCAAGGGTTTATGATGTCACCAACCCGGGAAGAAGCTCGTTGTAGTCCAAACCGGCCATTTTTGTAGGCAATAAACTGCCATAACTTTAAGGGTGCGTTCACACTTGTCATGTTTGGTTCGATTAAAATGAACCCTGGTGCGGTTGCTCGGTTGGTGCGGTTCATTTGAACATATGTGAACGCTGCCATCCGAACCCTGGTGCGCACCAAACAAGCGGACCGAGACCGCTAAAAAGATGGGTCTCGGTCCGCTACCAAACGAACTCTGGTGCGGTTCGATTGATATATGAACGCAACACGGACCAAATACATGTAAACGGACCAAAAACCGGACGTAACAAGATGCGACACATAATGCAGCTGATTTGACGACGCGGAAAGATCGGTGTGTCCAAAATGAGTAACTAAGTGCCTAATCAATATTTGGTCAGACGAGCATGTTTCGAAAATGCTAGAAAAAACACACAAAAAGCATACCTGGCTCTTCTCATTAAAGTTCCTGTGTTGCCCATTATTAGCAGGTACAGACGACACAACGGCCGTCTCTGTTCTGCACAACGGAGGAAATCCTGCTGCTGTTTTTAATGTTTTGAACATTTTATGAGCTCTTCATGAGTTCTCAGCGGGTAAAAATAATGCCACATGTACACGCATAAAATGATCGCGTTTAATCCAGCACACAGCGTTGAACATTTCATGAGCTCTTCATGAGTTCTCTGGTAAAAAAATAATGCCATATGTGTTACATGCATAAAATGATCGCGTTTAATCCAGCACACAGCGTTTTTTTGAATGTTGTGAACATTTCATGAGCTCTTCATGAGTTCTCTGGTAAAAAATAATGCCATATGTACACGCATAAAATGCCCGCGCGTGTAATCAGCTCACAGCATTGTTTTGAATGTTCGGTAAGCAGCTCCTACGTCATATAAGCCGACCAATCAGGTTGTGAGCGTCTCCCTGTGCCTTTGGTTCGGTAACTTTAGGTTCGGTGTTAAAAATGCCCGTGTGAACGCTAAGCGGACCAGGACTATTATGTTTGTTTTTGTTTTTTGGTCCGGACCAAACGAACCAAACGAACCGAACTACAAGTGTGAACGCACCCTAAAAGACAATATCTCCGTTTGCATTGAACTTTCAGTGCTGTAACTTGCAGATACTGTTTTTGCTCAAACAGCAACATTACAC
Source organism: Pseudorasbora parva (assembly GCF_024679245.1). Classification (NCBI taxonomy): domain Eukaryota; kingdom Metazoa; phylum Chordata; class Actinopteri; order Cypriniformes; family Gobionidae; genus Pseudorasbora; species Pseudorasbora parva. Next base: position 30,553,508 of record NC_090194.1, read on the forward strand.
ACTCACTAAAGTTAAAAAAGTAAAATCGCATGCAACCACCCCTTTAAAGGGTTAGTTCACCCAAAAATTAAAATGATACCATCATTTACTCACCCTGGATTGTGAGCAGAAGCACAAGTCTTCTCGATCATTTGAATATACTACAGGGTTTCTACTGATACAAAGCCATATGCTAATCGCTGAAGTAACCCTTTAAGCCAAACACCCTCAGAGTGATATTATAAAATATCCTGGCTCTTCCAAGCTTTATAATGGGAGTGAATAGTACCTTAGATTTTGAAGCCCAATAAAGCACATCCATTCATCAAAAATGAATCTATACGACTCCAGGGTGTTAATAAAGAAAACTATTATTTTTGAGGCATGACGGAAGATGTAGGAGTAGCGTAAGCTTAGGTGAGAATAGACAAACTAATAGGGCTGGGCAACAAACTCAAGCTCCTCTTCTCTTATATAGAAATCCTCCGACATTTCTCTTTAAAAATACTATTTTAGATTTCTAAATTGTGACGGGTGTTGTGTTTCATTGTTCGCCAATACGTCGTGCGTCGGGTCAGAGGTCACTCTTCTGCCAGAACCCGACTCGACATTACTGGAAGCCAGAGATTATAGTTTATATATAGTTTAAAGTTAAAAATATAGATATTTTTCGTACAAAACTACATTCATCTATTATAAAAGTATTCCACACAGCTCCAGGAGGTGAATAAAGGCCTTCTAAAGTGAATCGATGGGTTTGTGTATGAAAAATATCATATTTAAAACTTCATACCAGACCACTTTCCGTATTTAATGCAATTTTACGTAGAAAGTGTAACGCCTCTCGGAGCGCCCCACTGTGGATTACTTTTATGATGGATGGATGCGCCTCCTGGGGCTTAAAAATCTACGGTACCATTCACTCCTATTGTAAAGCTTGTATTAACTAGGATATTCATTAATATAACTCTGATTGACACCTAAGGATGGCTCGAGGGTGAGGATGAAATCTATTTTTGGGTGAACTAACCCTTTAAATATGAAAATCACGAATATCCCGATAACTAGATTTTAACATTATCTGAAGAAAATGTGAGCGCTGATCTGCTGGAAAGTATTGAATAGGTTATTCGCTTTAATACACATTTTATGTTGGTTTCTCAAAAGGGAGGCGGATTTAAGCGCAGAATTAGATATTTCTCTTGAAATATTAATTCACTTTCTTTTAAGAGCATCAAAAATGTAGCAGCTCTTCAGAAGTGTTGTTCTTTTCCACATCCGAATGTCTCATTAGCTCTGGTTTCGCTCTGCCTTTCTCTCCGCTTGACCCTTCACTCTCACCTGCCGTACCCGAGTGTCAATTACTCACCTCGGGTAACCCGCGACGCGTCGGGTGGCACTGTGTTTTGGTGTTATGAAGACTTGTGCTAAAAACAAATAGATGTTCCTAGTAAATGTTTTATAAAAGCACCTGAATGCATGTTTCCTTAACGCGGAAAAGAAAATCCCAAATGGGATCTTTTGAATATTGCAAGAATTTCACATAGTGAGCAATAAGACTAAATGGAAAGCAAATGTAGACTTGTAGTTTTGTCATTATTTGCTCAATTTAATACCTTTTCAAGCTCACAGAACACAAAAAAAAATATTTAGAAAAATGTCTCAGCTCTCCTCCATACAATGACGGTGAATGGGGACAAAAAGCACCATAAAACGGCTTTTTTTGTTTTGTTTTATGCTCGTTCGCAAATTCGGTTTGGTACAAATACACTCGAGAATCAATGATGTGATGTCAAACCTACCATTATTTGAGTGTAGTGTATAAATAGCACACAGGCACACTTTGGTGTTTTAGCCGTTTTTGGAGCTCGATAGCCCCCATGCAGATTTTGGCGTTTCAGATTTGATTTTTTCCACGTTTAAATGATCTGAGCTGCTATCCAAATATTTTTTGTATATGCCCAATACTTACACTGTATTTTGACAACTGTTAATACTTATGAACTTACCTATGAACTGCAATATAATGTTGATCCATTTGTTTACATCAAATTCATCCTTGAAAGGGGACATCATTTTATGCCCCTTTTCACAAGATGTAAGATAAGTCTCTGGTGAACCCAGAAGGTGTCTGTGAAGTTTTAACTCATTATACCCCCCCAGATCATTTATTACTGCTTGTCAAATGTGCTCCTATTTGGGTGTGTGCAAAAATCCAGTTTTTGTGTGTGTCCCTTTAAATGCAAATGAGCTGCTGCTCTCCGCCCCCCTTTCCAGCGGCTCCTTTACATGAGCTTTGAAATGGATGCAATGTCAACGACAACACTAATCTCACTCAGCCAAAATATTAGAAATAACCAGTTGTGGAGTGCAGAACCGGAACCGGGGTCGGACACAGATGAGAGACTCAGGAAGAGGTTGCAACTTTTAGACTGCACCTGGATGTTAGTGGTTAGTGGGATACATTTAGTTAGTTGTTGTGGAGCTACGTTGATTCAGCTCATTGACTAGCGTTTACTATCATGTTAATCTACAAATTGTTATAAGCCGCGTTTCCATTACAGATTTGCGGAAGACTTTTGCGATATTTCTTAAATGTCGATAAAAAACTATTGTGAAATGACAGCGTTTCCATAGCCGCAGTTATGCGACTAAAACGTATTATTTTCCTCTCGCGGTAGGTCATTCCAAAATGAGGGCACTTGGTAGGTTTGTATATCCCATCCACCGCACTAGCCATTATTTTTATTGGAAGGAGACGTGTGTACGCGCGCGCACCATTCCGCGAGAAGAGCCCATATGGCCCGCACAAGGTCATTCCTCTCTGTTGACATCAAGCGGACCCTTACTCGAAAAAAACTTTCCGAAACTTGTGAGAAATCAGACATAGTATTTTTGACACAGAAATACTCCATCAAACGTCCAACTTAGTGTTTGAAACTTTGTCCATGTTTAGGATGGGAATCCAAATCTTTAACAGTGTAAAAAGCTCAGTATGCATGAAACAGCATTTCACCCCCCCCCCCCCCTTTAAACTATGTTATTCCCTTAACTAAGACGAGTTCATAAATCCCTCTCTCGTCTCAGTGCGTGCACTTAATCGCTCTGACGCGCGGTGACGATCTGATAGCATTTGGCTTAGCCCACTTAGCCCAGTTCATTCATTATGGTACCAAACAGAGATCAAGTAAGAAGTGACCAAACATCTCTACGTTTTCCCTATTTAAAAACAGTTACACCAATAGTTGAACGATCAAGTATGAGGACACAATAAAACGTGGCGATTTTAGTGGGTTAAAATGGAACTATAATATATGGCAGAATAGTGCTTTTGAGATTACTTCCGACTCGGCGCAGAAAAAAGTCCCGGCTGAAACAGCCTCCCTCACATCTCTCCCTCCCCCCTATTGACAGAAAAGAGAGGGTGAGGGGGAGATGTGAGGGAGGATTTTTCAGGCATGACTTTTTACTGTAAAGTAAACATAAAGTAAACATTATTGTCTTATTTTTCGGAATTTTTTTTTTACAATTAAGAGAGTTTTTACTTAAAATAAGCCAAATAATCTGCCAATGGGGTAAGTAAAATAATGTTGGTTTAACATTATTTTACTTACCCCACTGGCAGATTATTTGGCTTATTTTAAGTAAAAACTCTCTTAATTTTTAGTTATTTTTTCCCCACAACAAAACATTTTTTTTTTTTGTCTACTTAAATACTTCTTGTTTTAAGAATTTTTAGATGTTTGGACTAGAAACAAGACAAAAATACCAAGTAAGAAAAGCATTTTTTTGCAGTGACCCTTTTGATGGTTCCAAATACGTAGCGCTGATAGAACCTTTTAATGTTCTATAGAACCTTTTCTTCTAAGAGTGTGTGAAATCTACTCCCAAATTGTCTATAGGACCATTAAGATTTTGTGGAATTTAATTTTGATTCATTTGAATTCCTTTTTTATTATTTAAGTTTTTCTATCATAAATGTATTTTAAATAATCTAGTAATCTACATAAATAATTTTATGATTTCATCTTTTTCTTCTGATTTTCAGGTGAAATGTGACCTGAACATCCTCACGATCACCTTTTAATTTCTCCTTAGGTGAGATCTCAATGAAATCTCCTGAACGATCAAGCTCTGAGCAATAACGTGTTCCTTCGGGATGTGCCGAGAAAGGAATTTCAAGGTCTATTCTCGAATACACAGACCGAGAAAGGCTTAGAAATTCTGCATTTCCTCCCCTGCAATCCATGGGCGAATAAAAACACACACACTGGCTTCTATAAATAGAGCAGACTTTGAGAGTGTGAAGACAGAAATGACGTGGAATTTACGACACAGCTTGTATCGCTTTCACAGATCCTCTTTTTGCTCATCTATTTAAGCCTGGTTCTTTCAACTATCCCTCCGTTTGCCTTCAGCCCTCCCTCTTGTTCTGTATCCCCCCCCCCCCCAGACCCTTGCAAGGTCAGTGTGACCCAAGTGGGACGGAGAGGGAGGGCGGGAGCGACTGAATGCTCCGGAAAAAGCCCAAAGAATGAGCGCAAATGGAGCCAAGAGAGAGTGAGAGGAAGAGCTAAAGTGGTTCTGCATCACCTGCCTCCAAACACTGAGTGTTGTGTCTTTCTTACATAACATACTACATAAAGGTCCCTCGTGCTTCACCTTTATCATCCTCCTTGCACCTTAATATCCTCATCTCCCGTATCCCTCCATCCCAGTTTGGTTCCAACAGAGAGGAAGGATGCAAAAGACTTGACAAAGAGTGACAGAATGTGATTTAGTCAGAAGCAGCGGCGTATCTCCGGCTCCAGCCAGAGAGCCTGATACGGGCAGCCCCTGCTGGCAGAGCAAGGGCATCGATCTGAAATCTCACCGTGAAAACAATCATGCACAAAATTGTGCTTTTGATGTACGCTGCACATCTCCAAAAGTGGGTTAGTGGCATAATTTGTTATTAGTGAACGCAAGTCAGGTCAAGTTATGCCAGCATTAGGATATTAATCTCTTCTGCCGAGAGAGAGAGAGAGAGAGAGAGAGAGAGAGAGAGAGAGAGAGAGAGAGAGAGAGAGAGAGAGAGAGAGAGAGAAAGAGGGAGAGGGGGGGGGGTGATATTGTGAGCAGAAGCACAAGTCTTCTGCGACACACAGCGGCTGAAAAGAATCTGACAAGGACGCTCAGGATGATAAATTCTGTAAAAAATATATTGCTCATATAGTTCATTTCAAATAATGTATCAGCTAATGTTAGCAAATTAGACCTTATTGTAAAGTGTTAAAGGGATAATGTAGATAAAATGTACATTTTGTCATTACTTAGTAGTTTGCACCCCTATGAGATTATTTTTCTGTTGAACATTAGAAGATATTAGAGAAAAAAAATACTATTGAAGTCAATGGCTACCGTCAACTGTCAGGTTACCAACATTCATCAAAATATAGAAGAAAGAAACTCATACAGCTTTGGAATAACATGAGCGGGAGGAAATGATGATGAACTTTTCAGTTTTTGGTGAACTATCCCTTTAAGGTACTGCAAAGAAATTACTGAGGGCACACATTTGTAACATTAAAAAAACAAATGAGCAATCTTTTCTTTAAAAAAAGGGGAAAAGATGAATGTTGCACACTATAGAGCCTGTAGGAGGTAAAGTAACAAAAGTATTTTTCGGATGCCATATCAATCAGCAACAATAAACCTGCTTATAGAAAGTTATTTTATCCACAATGGTATAATAGTACAAATCATTATATTATATTATGGAACTGTAAATGTTTGGAATATGTAGGTCAATATTACGGTAATGTGTGGTGAAAATAAGTAGCAACATCAAAGCTTTCTGCATCTGAACACAGCAGAAAATATCATATGAAAGCCATAAACCTGTTTTCTCATACCATTTTACAGAATATAAATCTACGATTCATTAAGTTATATCAACGAAAACTGTGATAAAAACTTAATTAAAAAAATGTAATCATTATAAAAAGACAGGTGAAGTAAGCTTTCGGTTATTTAAGATTAGTTATGGTAAAATAATCTTTTTGTTTTTTTTACATTCTCTGATTTAGTTTTATATTAATCAATAATTTTCTTTACATTTCTTCCACATTTTGTGTTGCAGCTACTTTAATATGTTTAGCATGCTTATTCTTTAGTACACTCTAAAAAAAACGGTGCTCTATAGTACTAAAAGGGGTTCTTTGGCTTGTAATCCCAGGGGAACCGCTTTAAGTGCTGTACAGAACAAAATCTTGGTGATTCAGTGGTTCTTCACCAGTTCTTTGGGATGAATGAGGTGCTATATCGCCCCGTTACCATATACAGAACCTGACAAGCCCCTGTATGGTTCTTCAGCGTTTCTTTGGGGTGCTCCAAGCGGGATTCGAACCCCGGTCTGCCGGCATGAGTGTCTGACGCTCTAACAAGGAGGCTAAAGGCTGCAACCTCTAGCGTCAGTCGCTAGAGCGTCTCTTGAGTTCAGAGGAGTGAGGTTTACTCGCATGGCCTCTGTTACATGTGCTTCATATCTCTTTATGCTATTAACAATTAACCTTTTTTGTGTGCAAAATATAATTTGTTAATGTGACTGCGCCTTAACTGCTCATGTTGCAAATCATTATGGATAGGTGCTATCTGTTCTCACCTTCTCAGGCCCTGTTTACATCTGATTTTAAAATGCGTTTTGGTCGGTCGGATCACAAGTGGATGACGCTTTCGTAGTGTAAACTCTCATGTGGTCGAATGTGTTCGAACAGCCACAAAAGACCACCTACTCTCCGCCTACTGACCCAATGCATAAATATAGGAAGTGCTCTAACCAGTTGGCTGAAGATCCAAGTTTGTTTTGAAGACGAAAAACTTCCCAAGCACAACACACTCACGGTGTTTGCCGTGGTCTTGCGACTTTCAGAACAGAAACGAAAGCTGCTGCTCTCCGTGTGTTTTTCCTCCATCCTCTTCAGGCACGTTCATGTGAAAAGAAGCTCATGTATGGGTTTTTTCAGATGTTTCAAACAATCTGAAAAAATAAAATAAAAAATACATTTACCTGCCCATAGACCCTCCCCTTGAAGAAATCAGGACAGAAGTGGTTGAAAGTGGACAAAAGAGATTAAAATACCAGGTGTATTTTAGTAAAGTCGGCATGGAGTGGAAGTTGCGATACTTTTTTCTTCCCTATTGTGATGTATAAGTGAAACGACTTCTCGAACAAGGAAAAAATGTAGGATGAGACTTGATTTTGTCCATCGGGAATTGATTGGATGTTTGTGGATTGCAATTGAAGTTATCCTGTCCTTAATAAATTCTTCATGTAGATATGGATCTAAATGAAACTTTTAAGGAGCCTTCTTTTAAGAGTGAAGGCACTGCTTGCCTATTTAAAACGCTGGTTGATTTTAGAGTTAAAATCACATTTATCAATTAGTGAAACACTGATGATCACTAATGTGCAAACATATGTGACTACATATTTTGTCATATACATTAGATCAGTCTCGGCAGGGTGATGAGCTGCGCTCGAATCCTCTCTCCATTTTCACGGTGTCAGGTAGCTAATGGATTTGAATTTTTTTCACTCCAGCACAAAAGACAGCTTTCCCCTCTCCTCTCTAATCAGGTCTTGAGCTGCTATATTTAGCGCCTGCTGGCGGAGAATGATTTCTGTAGGGATTGTATGCAGGCCTTGATGTTACATAAGGAAATATGAAACACGGCATTTGAGGAATATCAATCCACTACGAGGGAAAAAATAGGCATGGCGGCGCTATAAATACAGCCGCGTTTCCGTTCACATTAAGATGCAAGGCTTTTCTGGGTACGAGCTGAGCTCATGTGTGCTCGAACATATTGTACGGCATCGCAGTCGCGTGTCCCGTCAGTCAGGGATGAATGTTCTCACGAGAAATGCGTATGATTTTTAACTTTTGCACAGGTCTTACACTGAAGAGTTGTGACAAAATGACTGTGTGACATTTACAAGCCAAAGACTAATGATGTCTGGGAGGCACTTGAAACCGAGGAAAAGTGTCAAAACTAGGACCCACTCAGCCTGGTTCCTGGCTGAATCTCGAGTTTCTGACTAAAAAAGCTGACGCTTGGTGTCAGAAAATGCTTCTTGTGGTGCCATCGGAGGTGTTGTTCAAAAATAGGCTTTGTGGTAACAATGCAATTTCTGTTGTACCTGTACTACATTTATAATGATTGATCAAATACGTATTCAAGTCCAAAACTGTGCTGATTATAATGACACTGCGGAATGGGCTCATAAGCTCCCTTCTCTTCATATAAAAAAATGATACAAATCACTTTCATTTAAAATGTTTTTCAGTGTTATGTTTCATTCCAGCACAGTTACAGATTAATAAAGGGTTTCTGTTTTTAGCTTGGCTATAATTTTTGAAAATATACTCACATGTCAAAAATCAACATTTTAAGTGCTTTTTCGAAATGTTCACAAATAGGCCAAATTGTCTTTTTCTTTAAATCGAATAATGCCAACAGGTTTGTTTGAGAGTTAGGTTTAAGGTAGCAAATATCATTATATGAAAACCATTGCATTCTTAATAAATAAGGTCTGTTAGTGTGCCAGTATTGTACATTTGTCCACAAAAGTTGCCAACTAAATCTGACGAAACCACACTTTGATAATGTTCTTGAAGCTAAAAAAAATATTTAGAATTTAACTAAAAATTATGTTTCAGCTCAAAGTTTTTGAAACATTGCTATTTAATATTTTAAAAAATGCGAGCTACAACATTTGCTTTTCTTTTTATTATTTTGTCCTTCATATGGAGCCCCTAAGTATTTTATTCTTTGTATTTTAGTCTATACGTGTGTACAGCACTTTGTTAAGCACTAGTTGTTTTAAAAAAGTGCTTTATAAATAAATTTTACTTTGCTTTGCTAAGGGGACTCAAATATGAAATGGGGTGGGGGGGGTGTATCTTTAATTCTCTCGCAAAACATTTCCGTTCCCCTAAGAAATTAGCAAAAGCACTGAAATACAATATTCAGTCATGAAACTCTAGATGAAGCAGGCTAATAGGTCCTTAACTCTGGCTGCGTTTACATTGCAAGTTTTAATGCACAGATCCAATCTTTTGACCAAATCCGATTTTTTTGGCATGTCTGTTTAAATTCACTTTAGAAAAGATCTGTGTTTACATTAATTCCCATTGATTGTTGGTGACTGCTTTACTATGCATATGGTAGACCCTCTAGTTTTTAATGTTTGTTATTAAAATTAATTATATAATTCATGTTGGGTGGCTATGATTATTTGCCAGCATGGACAAGATAACGGCTTTCAGGGATTTATTGCAGTACAAAATCTGACAGAGTTACGGATATAGACCGAAAAATAACAATAATTTTTGTTCTACGGCTCATTAGATCTTCTGAAGGGAAATAAAGTAGTGCTGTAAGATTATTCATTTTGTGAATTAATTCAAATGAATTAACGGGAGAGGGAGCGTGCAGTTGAGTAGCAAATAGTGAAGCTTGTTGATTTGATTACAGCAAAGTTATCAGAACATTGCTGAGAAATATAATGTAGCTTTCAGAAGTGAAGATGTTTTATTTATAAAACTCATGAGGCAGAGGTTGAACATCAGCTCAATAATGTTTGTGTGCGCATGCACAATTTCTTTCCTTTATAAAGTTCCCACCTCAATTAATAAGCTGCGAGCGAGCACGTACAAGCACATCTGCTTCATAATACAACATTAAAAAGCTATCTTTGTGGGCAAACATATCACCCTCGCCTTAGGGTGTCTTGGAATTCAAAGAGGAATCGAATATTCAATATCTTCCTCATCTATAGACAGCTATTTAATTAACACTTTCAAGGTCCAGAAATGCAATAATTATCTTTAAAATAGTCCATGTGACTACAGTGATTCAACCTTAAAGCGATAGTTCACCCAAAAATAAAAATGTGATGTTTATCTGCTTACCCCCGGGGCATCCAAGATGTAGATGTGTTTGTTTCTTCGGTAGAACACAATAAAGATTTTTCCAACCGTTCCAACTGAGAACTCCAACCGTTGCTTGTATAATGCATGTCAATGGGGTGTATTTCTATGAAAGTCACTATGAGAGAAAAAAAAACACATAGACATACAAATCCATATTAAACCCTGTGGCTCGTGACGACACATTGATGTCTTAAGACAAGAAACGATCGGTTTGTGTGAGAAACCGAACCGTATTTATATATTTTTTTACCTCTCAAATACAAAACTATGTGCATCAGCCGTCCCCGCGCCTTCATTTCCTGCAAGTGAGGTCAAATGTACAAGCGTATATGGCGTATCTCAATGGGATACAAGTGACGGAAGTGATCTCTTGCGCGTATCTCTGGGCCATATCGTGTTAATTGACCATACTTGCAGGCAGTGAAGGCGCAGTGACGGCTGATGTACACAGTGTTGTATTTTAGAGGTAAAAAATTATATAAATACTGTTCGGTTTCTCAAACAAACCGATCGTTCCGTGTTTTAAGACATCAATGTGTTGTCACAAGCTGCAGGGTTTAATATGGATTCGTATGTCTGTGTGTTTTTTTTCTCTTAGCGATTTTCATAGAAATACACCCCACTGACATGCATTATACGAACAACGGTTAGAGTTAAAAATCTTCATTTGTGTTCTACTGAAGAAACAAACACACCTAAAGCTTGGATGCCTTGGGGGTAAAAACATCAAGTTTTCATTTTTGGGTGAACTATCCATATTTAATGTTATGAAGCGATGAGAATACTTTTTGTGTGCAAAAAACAAACAAACAATACGACTTCAAAAATTTCTTCACATCTGAGTCAGTCTCCTACGCTGTTGATGTAGTAAATAAAGTGCAGGACTTCCAATTTACGCCAGAGCTACACCAGCATGCTGGCTTACCATTGGCCGATGCTGTTCACATGAGCACTATGACGCATGCCAACACTGTCAGAAAAAAAGGTACATTGCTGTCACCGGGGCGGTACCCTAAGGTACAAAACTGAAAAGGTACTAATATGTACCTTTAAGGTACTAATGTGCACTCTTAAAGTACTGATATGTACCTTTTAAGGTACTAATATGTACCATTTAGGGGTGAGTAAGGTACAAAGATGTACCTTTTCACTTTTGTACCTTAGGGTACCGCCCCAGTTACAGCACTGTACCTCTTTTTCTGAGAGTAAATGATAAACCACCGTTCTGATGTTGAACCTGAAAGCACTGCATGTGTTTGCTACGTGAATAGCACAGGAGAATGCAAGGAAAAGAAAATGTGGTGGAATATTTTTGTTTGTTTTTTGTGCACTAAAAGTGTTATTATCATGTCATAAAATTAAGGTTGAATCACTGTAGACACATGGACTATTTTAAAGATGTCTTTACTAAATTTATGGACCTTGAAATTGGTAATCAAATTGCTGTCGGTCAGAAACCTCTCGTATTACATCAAACATATCTTCATTTGTGTTCCGAAGATGAACGAAGGTCTTACAGATTTGGAACAACATAAGGGTAGGTAATTAACGAGGGATTTTTTTGGGGTGAACTAACCCTTTAAGAGAAAGTAATTAAGAGAAAATAGTTAACGACAGCCTTAAAGTTCCTTATGTGCACCCTTAGGTTTTTTCTCGCAACCCATGTTTCACAAAGGCTACCCTTAACCTTATAACTGAGGGTTTTCTTAACTTAAGGGCTTCCATGCAACCGGGCCCTGGTATGTCCTCATTTAGATAGCTAGACAAATGTGTGCCCTTCTGTGTCTGTGACCTACTGAAGCTTTAACCTGAATTTGGAGGTGTTATTTCTGCGGCACATTAGAAGGATGGTTAGTTATTGTCCTTCAGAGAGATAAAGCAGCAGGAGGACGTGGTATAAAAATACAGTGAGGATGAGAATGATGAACATGTCATTGCTGATACAGGTCCCGCTGTAACACACACTTAAAAAGTAGTCAAAAATAGGGCCAATGTACTGCATTAATGTCAAGAAAAAATGTGTATTTATTTGACTCATATTTTGACTCACGCATTTAATTGTATTGTTTTATCGTTAAAGGAAATGTCTATAAACTTAACGGATCATGTCCTGGCAGAAAATTACCCACACAGTGCATTGCATAAAAGTGTATGGAAAATCTGTAGAGCCTCAATTAATACCACATGATTAAAAAATGATGAACAGGTTACACCATGTATGTCACTTTCAACCATGCGGTTACAGTTTCTACAACAGCTCGTTTCACTATGCATATCATTTACCCATTAGTCGTTTAACAGTCTGTGGCTGTAAGTGTGACAGTACAGGGTCAAATAAACCACGCTGACCACCATCTGAACTCTGAATTCAAACTGGCATCTCTGAGACTTCTGTTTCACTTAAATCTCCAAATCCTCATGCATAATTCACTTTTATCATTATCTGATCATAGAGAGATCATATCCCCAAAGACACATGCACTCTAGTTACACATTCAAAACATCTTCTATGAGGCACTGTGATGAATAATGAAGATTCATAACCCATCATTCAGCTGGGCAACATAGGATATAAGTTAGAACATTCAGTAATGATAGTTATATAGCTGACACTTTCTTCTAAAGTGACTTAAAACATATTACATTTTTGATTTGTCCTTGCACTAAATGCCCGAGACAACACTGTAAAAAAAAATATTATCGGTTTAACTTAAAAAAGTAAGTAAACTGGTTGCCTTAAATTTTTGAGTTTATTGAAATTAAAAATTTGAGTTGATACAATGAAGGAAATGTGTTTAATAGAAACTCTAAATATTGTTATATCTGAACCACATAAAATGTGCATTGTATTAACTCAATTTTTTTATTTCAATGAACTCAAAATTTTAAAGGCAACCAGGTCATTTATTTTTTGAATATATATATATATTTTTTTTACAGTGAACAACTCTAAAGCTGTCAAGCAGAAACATGGATTTCCGTTTAGTTCTGCATTGACCACCTGTTGAGATTATTTTATCATTTCAATTTTAATAATAATATTTTTTTAAACCTAATTTGGATGAACTGAATATAAACATCTATGAATGCCATAATCATTATGTTAAACAATTCCTAATTACGAGATTATTGACTCCAACATTCAATGATTTTATGGTGTTCCCAGCATGCACCAAGGCATAAATAATAATTATGGTTTGCAAGTTAAATTTACACTTGTTGATTTTGTTGTCACATTTATTGTGTTGATTCACAGTTACCCTTCTGCAGTGACATATTAAAAATACCTAAACTTTTTTATTAATAGTTTTATAGGCTGCATACAGCTTTTATCACCTCATATTTAAAGCTAAAAATGCTACTCTTCCATATATACATTTTAGCCAAATAATTAGCCTATGTAGGCTATGGAACACATGAGGTGAATCAGATAATATAACAATTCAAAAACTTTGAATTATTCGCTTTTGGGTTGAAACTTGCTCAGTTGTTGTTGTTGCCAGGTTACTGGTTCTGTATCATACGTATTGTAAGTCACTTTAGATACAGAAATCAGCTACATGACTTATTTATAGTTAGTGGTAGGCTATAGTACAGTAGTCGCCCTACCTGTCCAAAGACTGATTTGACTATGGGATGGAGGTCTGCATCGAGCGCGCCGCTGTACGCGCTCGCTTTCCCGGGGACGCGTTTGCTGCTGGGCTGAAGCGCTGGAGGTGGACTGGAGGTGAGGCTTTGATTCGAGCCCGTCAGATACTTGTCCTTTGTTTCAAAGAACAGCGCGGCTTCTTCCGAGCGTTTGGCTTGGGATGGAGTCGGCGAGGGCGTCCGGCTGGTGCGGGAATTCCCGTGGAGTTGGACCGGAGGGTCAATGGTGTGGTGGTGCCGTGACGGTTTGCGGTGTTCCAGTCCACCCTCCTGATGACATCCATCCTGACCGCGGTGATTCTGGATCTTCTCCCCTTTCCGTCCGTGTTTCGGTTGGCACAGGGGTCTGCGGGCGGTGGCATCGCACTCTTCGGTCCAGCACGAGTCCTCGCCGACGCCTCCCGTGTGCCTGTGACCATTGCGTTGACTCGCGGGGTCCGCGCGGACTCTCCGGTTCGTTTTGATGAGGGACGTGGTGGAATCGCTTTTTGGAAGCGAGGAGCTCATTTTGACACCCACAAACTCGTGAAGTTTTACAGTTCAGTCAGATGTAGCAGCAAGAGCCTGAATATCTGAACGTGTCGTTGGGCGGGTTGGGAATCTCACCGGTGAAAGCACAGTGAATGACTTTATAGAGCACGAGAGCATCGCACAGGTCGCTCGCGCAGAGTTTGGTCGGTCCCTCGTGACCCCATTGAGCGCGCGCTACCACAGAATTTCAGCAAGTGAATGTCTCTCGCTCGCTCTCCCTCTCTCGCTCTCACAGGATCAAAGTCACGTCAAACTGCCTCGTGAAGCCATTGAATTATAAAAGGCCGTCAAAATATTAATATCTGTGAGACGTGACTTCTGCGCAGGTGAATAGAAGTGACAGGAAAAAACGAGGATATATGTATTCAATCTTAACACGGTTATCTTTTCTTTAGGGAAGACTGGGGATTCTACATCAGTTTCACCTTAAAGACTAGACTAGGCTACAAGTAGCCTATGCTGTACGTAGTAACATTTCCACCATTATTGCCTGTAAGAAAAAAAATACAGTTCAAAACACACACGTCGACCTTGTGTGACGACATACCCCAGTAGAAGGTGCAATTTATATGAAAACTAGCAAGGTTCTAAACTGCTAACAATTTGTGCACAATAGTCTAGGGGGAAAGAAAAAAAAATCTATTCACAGCTTAAAATTGCAAACGTCAGTCACATTCTGGATGTTGACTTTGAGCCATATATTCATGTGTCAAAACATGCCGGTCCTGAAATCTTTTTCCGGGTACAGAACTGCTTATAATGCCTGTTTCTGAAGGACAGTGAGTTCTGATGGACATCGCAGTCAAATTGAGGTGGCCCTACTCATCATCTTTATAGAAGACCAGTGACATCTTTCAAAATCCTTTCATATTTAATGACTTGTTTCAGTGCAGATGTAAGACATTTTGTGCAAGCCACATAATGGGTGCAGATTGACTAGAAGTAGGCGAGATGTTTCCTGTTCAAACTGGCCGTTGTAAAGTCCCATCTGGTTGCTTGCGTTCCTTCAGTCTTGGAGCAGCTGCACAGAGTGTTCAAGCATTTATGTACATCATGTCACTTAACATGGACCCAATTAAAAGAGTAAAAAAAACTTATTTGCACTGTGTGTGTGTGAGTGTGAACAGTGTGTGAGATGTTGTAAAGTGCCGCTTCTGCCCCACAGAGTCTCCTGGGACTTTGTGTTCACTGACATCTGTGTCTCCATCTCACTCGCTCCAGGGAAAGATGGCATCTTTCGCTTCATCTCACCATCTCTTGCCCGGCCTTGCTTCATCCTTCCTTTTTGACTGACAGGACTCCCCTGGTCTCACTCTAACTCTTGGAATACATACTGACATTTGGGTTATCTTACTTTCGTCAACTTTTTATTCAGCAAAAATTGTGAATTTTTTGTTTCTTTAAAGAGATACTCCCCTCCCTCCTCTCTGTCTGCAGCAGGGGACACTAAAGCCCCAGGGTTCAATCTGGCCCCATTTGCATTCGAGGGAGCAAAAGAGGGGAAAAACAAGATGTGTTTTCTTCTCACTCTCAAAAACAGACTTAGGTTCATGTGTTACATCACCACACTTTATATATATATATATATTATATATATATATATATATATATATATATATATATATATATATATATATTATATATATATATATATTGTGTTGGTCGGTCATATAATTAAAATATCATCAAAAAGGTGATTTCCCCAACCCCCCCCCCCCCCCCACACACACACACATAAAAATGTCATTCAAAAAATTAAACTTGTATATTATATTCATTCATTACACACAGACTGATATATTTCAAATATTTATTTCTTTTAATTTTGATGATTATAACTTACAACAAAAAAAAAATCAGAAATTCAGTATCTCATAAAATTGGAATATTACTTAAGACCAATATAAAGAAAGGATTTTTAGAAATCTTGACCAACTGAATAGAATGAACATGAAAAGTATGAGCATGCACAGCACTCATTACTTTAGTAGGGGCTCCTTTTGCCTGAATTACTGCAGCAATCTGGCGTGGCATGGAGTCGATCAGTCTGTGGCACTGCTGAGGTGTAATGATATGGCGTTTCGCATCTTCCTCTTCACAATACACTTTAGATTTTCTATGGGGTTAAGGTCAGGCGAGTTTGCTGGCCAATTAACAACAGGGATACCATGATCCTTAAGGCAGGTACTGCTTTGGCACTGTGTGCAGGTGCCAAGTCCTTTTGGAAAATGAAATCTGCATCTCCATGAAGTTGGTCAGCAGCTGGAAGCATGAAGTGCTCTAAAACTTCCTGGTATACGGCTGCGTTGACCTTGGACCTCAGAAAACACAGAGGACCAACACATGCAGATGATATAGCGTCCCAAACCATCACTGACTGAGGAAACTTTACACTGGAACTCAAACAATGTGGATTGTGTGCCTCTCCTCTCTACCTCCAGACTCTAGGACCCTGATTTGCAAAGTAAATGCAACATTTACTTTCATCAGAGAACATAGCTTTGGACCACTCATCAGTCCTTTTTGTCTTGAACCCAGGCAATACGCTTCTGACGCTCTCTGTTGTTCAAGAATGGCTTGTCACAAGCAATGCGACAGCTGAAACTCATGTCATACGTCTGTGCGTAGTGGTTCTTGAAGCGCTGACTCCAGCTGCAGTCCACTCTTTGTGAATCTTCCCCACATTTTTAAATGGGTTTTGTTTCACAATCTTCTCCATGATGCAAATATTCCTATTGCTTGTACACTTTTTTCTTCCACATCTTTTCTTCCCTTCGCCTCTTTATTAATGTGCTTTGACACAGAGCTCTGTGAACAGCCAGCCTCTTGCAATGACCTTTTGTGTCTTGCCCTCATTGTGCAAGATGTCAATGGTCGTCTTTTGGACAATTGTCAAGTCAGCAGTCTTCCTCATGATTGTGTGATTGTGTAGCCTTCAGAACTAGACTAAGAGACCGATTAAAGGCCTTTGCAGGTTTTGAGTTAATTATCTGATTAGAATGTGGCACCAGGGGACTCATTTATAACCATTGAGCATGCACAAAACAGGCCCTGAAGAGGTGTATACGCCACTTCTGACACATAAGTTGTGATTTATAAAAATTTGAAGGATACAAAAATTGTTTTGTTGATCTGAGACTATTTTACACAATTTTGTTTTTATGGATATTTTGATATATTTATTCTACAACATAAAAAGTATATTTAATGATTTTCAGCAATGTAATGTGTAAGATACCTTGTGTAAGGCAAAAATGGCATTCATGGTCTGTTTCTATTTTTTTCAATGTCTTGTACCTTTGATATGCATGCAAATTATATGCTGATGGGGTTATGCATAGTAAAACTGTGCATGATTTATAAAGATTTTTGTGCAGGTTCTGGTATACACATGATTTTATAAATCAGATTTTTTTGTGCTTAGGACACTTTTAGGATGAACTCTACGGAAACTTTTATAAATGAGGCCCTTGGTGTCTTCAATATTGAACTTTTTCACAATATTCAAATTTTCTGAGATACTGATTTGGGGATTTTCCTTAGTTTTCAGTTATAATCATCATTAAAATAAATAAGCATTTGAAATGTATCAGTCTGTCTGTAATGAATGAATAAAATATACAAGTTTCACTTTTTGCACTCAAATAGTACAACATTCTTGCAACATCTGCAACAGATATGTTTTTTGTTTTTTGAAGGAAATATCTTTCAAAAAAAGGTTGCATTTATTTGATTAAAAAAGTGAAATATTATTCAAATTTAAAACAGCTGCTTTCTATATTTAACTGATTTGCTGCTCAAGGAAAAATTATTGTTATCAATGTTGAAAATAGCTGTGCTGCTTAATATTTTTGTCAAAATGATGCAAAGTGCTAAATTATTTTAGGATTCTTTGATGACTTAAAATTTAAAAGGAACAGAAATTATTTGAAAAAGAAATTAGTAACATTATGCCTTTATACGTATGCACTTTTGATTAATTTAATGTGTCCTTGTTGAATAAAAGCAAAGAAATCTTAGTGATCCCAATTGGGTCATTTTCAAAAAGTGTTGGGTAGTTTTGTCGGTAACCCACTGCAGGGATTATACACCCCATCATAAACTACCCAGCCTGCTGGGTTATAGAAAAGACTTTATATGAAGACGATACACTCCGATTACTTATGATTGGGAGAAATGCAATGGCCAATATAGCGAATAAGCCCCGCCTTTAAATGAAAGAGCCAATCGATAATTAGTCAAGTCATCACGTCACTGCAGCTGTGGTTAGAAGCTCCGGTTGTGAACAGAAACAGGCTGAGACGCATCTTTAAAGGGTTAGTTCACCCAAAAAATAAATTGATGTCATTAATGACTCACCCTAATGTCGTTCCTCACCCGTAAGACCTCCGTTCATCCTCGGAACACAGTTTAAGATATTTTATATTTTAGTCCCAAAGCATATGCAGTCTATGCACACTATACTGTCCATGTCCAGAAAGGGAATAAAAACATCATCAAAGTAGTCCATATGTGACATCAGTTGGTTGATTAGAATCTCTTGAAGCATCGAAAATACATTTTGGTCCAAAAATATAAAAAACTATGACTTTATTCAGCATTGTCTTCTCTTCCGTGTTCCTAAAAAAAGATTCAAATGGTTAATGAATCAGTGAATCGAGAAATGTTCGGATCGCCAATGTCACGTGATTTCAACAGTTCGGATTGTGTGTCAAACTGCCAAACTGCTGAAATCACGGGACATTGGCGATCCGAATAATGTAAAATAAACGGTATAACAGCTTCTCTTTTCTTATGCGCCATTTTTCTCCCCCGTTTCCCTTAAATAAGCAAGGAGTAAGCACCTTTGGCGATAGAAATTATTATAAATGAGCTTTATCCCCGTGCGCTCCGCCATGCTTTGTTTACGTCCATGTCCACAATTCCTGGTGCTCAGGCAGTTTGGCGTGACTTTGCCTGGAAAAACTTCAAAGTTGTGAGTCGTGGTTTGAAGTCGTATGGGCTCAAAAACCTGCCTGGAACGCAGCATTATTATAATATTACCACACCTTAATCTGCACGTTTCCACCCGCGGTACCGCAAGCGATAATAGTGAACAAGACCCTTGTGTGTATTTGACAGTTTAAACACAACAAAATGTTAAAAAGAGAAGTTACACACAACAAGACTTAACGTCTGACAGCCAGTTGTCTGCATGCGTGCGCTTCCTATAAGTGCGCTCAAAAAACACTCCATTTGAAGTTTAAACTAATAGCTTTAAAACGCGTGGAAATAATAAACTTCAATGATGAAAGAAGAACTATGCTATCCGTGAGAGTGATCGCGATATAGATGAAAATCAAAACCAAGCTGAAGTCATGTTATTATTTGGCAGAGAATTCAATTGAGGCCATAGACTGTAAATAAATATGGACAACGGGCTTTCACTACCTTCCACTGAAGAAAGGATCAAGCATTCGAGGTCTGGTGTCTGAAAGCTTTTCTTTGACTAACAAGAAAGTTTTTAGCTCTGAAACTTACAGGATATTCTTATATCATGATGCGCTTTTATATATCAAAGGCTGAATGAAAAGCTGACTTCTCAAATCATGACCCATTTAAATTGAGCAACCCATCCTGCTACTGTTACTTTAACCCAGCATGCGTTCTGTGTCCAATATTTACAGCGATTTTTCGTGTGGCGTTTTTGAAAATATTTTTAGACACTAGACACTAAAACTAAAGTCATTAAAGGCTGCATTTTAGCTGAATAAAAGGTGAGAGAAGAACAAAAACAACTTAAAGGAACTGTATGTAAGAAATGTATTCCAATTAATCATAAAATGGCCCTGATATGTCACTAGACATTAAGAAATCATGTTAATTTCAAATACTTATATCACCGACAACAGTAGTCCAGCCAGGATTTTGTCATTTAAAAGTTGTTGTTGCAGCCCTCAACTGATGTTGATGATTTGGCCTGAAGCTCCGCCCTCCACCTATCGACCAATCACAAAGTCAGTAGTGATTCGGTATCCAGGGGAGGGGGAGAGGGGAGACACCGCTCTGCAGTCATTTGAAAGGGATTGCAGTACCAGTTTTGGCCACAATCTTACATACACTTCCTTTTAAAGGGTAAATCAATTTAACAAAAATCCAGAGGTGGACAAAGTACACAACTCTATTACTTGAGTAAAAGTAAAAGTACTACTGGTCAAATATTACTCCGTTACAAGTGAAAGTTGTAAAAACAGATTTTTACTCAAGTAAAAGTACAGAAGTATTTGTTTTAAAAAGTACTTAAGTATAAAAGTAAATTTTCTTTTTTATGCCAATGCATTATTTTATTATTGTTGTATAAATGCACACTGTCATCATGGTTTAAGCCATTCAGTGATGCTCCATCTGACATACTACCATACGACTAACTTAAACTCATTTAAATACTTGTATATAAGTTACAAAGCTGCTGTCACTTTAAAGCCGAACGCACGGATCCAATACACTGATACACTTCTGATATTCTCCCAACTTTACTCTTCTCTTTCTCCCAGATGTTTATATTTTTAATATTTTATAAGACATGCACCAAGTGTATGCCAACTAAACTAATCTTGATTTTTTTTTTTTTTTAACAGAAACATACTTTCAAAGTATGGCTATGGGTGCACACACTTGTGCCTAAGAACAGTCTTCTTCCATTTTGCTATGAGCTGATCAGTGTTCAAAAAAAGTTGGGGAAATGTATATGACTATAAGAGTGATTCCTGATAGACTGTCTGCAACAACAACAACAAAAAACCTTTTAAAGAAGGAAAAAATCATCCACCGGCTTTCAGAGCTGCAACAGAAACGACTTTCGACCTTGTTAGAAATGTAGTGGAGTAAAAAGTACAATGTTTGTCTTTCAAATGTAGAGAAGTAAACGTCGTGAAGTAAAAGTTGAAAAAAATAATACTCCAGTAAAGTACAGATACTCAAAAAGTGTACTTAAGTACAGTACTCAAGTAAATGTACTTAGTTACTGTCCACCTCTGCAAAAATCCAGATTGAAAGATGTAAATTGAGATTATGTAAGATGTGTCAATCAAACAGGAAGGAGGACATGATACATGCATGAGTATATAATACTAGACAGTTTTTCCCCTTGTAAATGAGCCTGTTGTTAAAATGCTAGTTGAGACTAAAGCACTTGGTGTTCCACTTGATAACATTTAGTCTAAAATTTCAAGCGCTCATCTTACAGTATCTGATGGTTCAATTCCCTCGGCTTGTATAATTTTTCAGACTTTCCGGTTTGAAATATGCTCAGTATGTTTACTTTTGCAACTGTTTAGAAATCCTTAACAAAACACAGAGTGTTAAACTGAGACACTAGTCAAACCACTTACCAGAAAGCTGCATGTATGTGTTCTTTTCAGGACTGATGTTGCCGGTTCAACTATCTTGCCCGGGCTGACCCACTCAATTAACCCCAGACTATTGGCACTGTTTGCTGGTTCTGAAACATTTATCAAATGGGTTAATAATTGAACAGTCAGCAGCTTGAGACCCATGAGTTTTCGGTGGACTGAACGCTGTACACAAGTGCTTCTGCATAAACACATCAGCGCCGCAGAGTTCAGCCAAGGAGATATCATTAGCTAAATAGCTTCTCAAAGCACAATGTGTGGCTTGAGTAATGAGCTTTAAAAACAAATGAGTGAATATGAAAGTTCTGAAACATTTATCCCAGCTGCATAAATTAAACATAAAATATAACTGTGTAAACCAATCTTCCCAGAATGCCAGTGGAGTTTCTAATATAGTCAGGAAATAATCTAGCTGACAAGCCAAACTCACATCAAGATGTTTGGTCTGGAAACTCACCATTGACAGCTCAATCCGAGGGGCGGGATAAACGGTTGTCTTTCAAACTCCCTCTGCACGTGATAGGATAGCGCTACACAACCAACCAGAGCAACGAAGGTGAAACAGAGCTAGTTGATAGATTAAACATTCGCCGTATCCGGTCGGCAAAACTCAGAACACATCTTCCCTTTTTAAGAATGACTTCAGTGCCGTTCTTTGTTCTTTTCTCAGAGAAAAGCTTTACTCCAAGTCTGAGTCCGAAACCTGGAAAATGCTGCCTTCAGAGGACACATTTGAAGGCAGGAAGGCATCAAGCTGCATCAGAATCTAATGTTTGCTTCCCTCCCTGCCTCCTGAGAAACCTTCATCTGATTGATTTTTGAAGGCAGTGTACATGTGTCCTTTGCTGCCTTTGATATCCCACAATCCTGTGCTTTCCAGTCAGTGACAGAAGTTGCGTTTGCGGGTCAGTTTGTGTGTAAATGTACGATTTTTACCAACATATTACACTTTTGATATAATTTCTAGCGAGAAATCACTACTGTAGTTTTTAAATATGTGTTTAGTCCTCACCAAAGCTCGCTCTATTTTGCTGTAGATCATTAAACTGTTACACTGCCTTAGAAGTCTGTCCGAAATTAGTTTCATGAGGTGCCTTCATGCACAAAACACTGCCTTACAAGTCATTGTCTGATAAAGCAGTGAGGCAACGAGTCAGCGGACTAGGTTTTCGGACGCAGCCCACGTCTTCCAAAGTCGCAGTCAAAGCTGATTGGACAGACCGCCGTTCGCCAGTTTCTGTGTTTACTAGAAGCACACAAACACAACTCGGCAGTAGTCATTATGGCCCCGCCCACTGACTCTATACACGATGTGATTGGCTCAGCAAGAGTTTGGCTTTTACAGCTCAGATGGAGAGTTGCTTGATGATTTGCTGCCGCTAGGGTGCGTCTAGATTTCTAGGCTAGAAATAATCCAAAAGAGCTCAAATAAAAATGATAAAGAATCAAATAAAAAAGATTTGGAAAAATAAACTGAAAATAGGTATTTAAAACTTTGACAATGTTAAGTATAATTGAGATGATACTTTTTATTAATATTTCGAGTCATTTTTTACATTTATTTTCCGCTTTCCTTTTAGTTAGTTTTAGCGTTTTAGTTATATTAATAGTTTTATAAATGTCTAGTTTATAATTTTTATTTTATTTTTTACTTTTAAAAAACTTTTTAAAAGTACCTTTACTTTTTTTAAGTTAAACTAAATAAAACATTTTAGAAATGTAGAAAATTAGAAATTTTGACTTGACAACTCCCTGAAATAAGTTTAGTTTTACATATATTTTATTTTATTTCAGGTAGTAAAAATTGTATTTATTTATTTATTTATTTATTTATTTATTTATTTATTTATTTATTTATTTATTTATTTATTTATTTATTTATTTATTTATTTATTTAATATGTTTTTAGTTTAAGGTAAATATAATAACCCTCATTAGGCCTCATGAGGAGTGTTCTAAAATTATGATTTTATATTAAGGATTCAATTAAATACAAATGATGTTATTATTATTATTATTATTATTATTTTTGTTGTTGTTGTTATTGATTTAAGGGGTTCATTTGTCAGATTTGGACTCAAATGCTTCACTTAGAATTCAAAATATTCTTCTTATTGCATTACTTGCCATATATAGACCTGCATTTTAGAATACTTTTTCACTTATTTTATTTATTTCCCCATTCTCATGTATTCAGGGCTGATTCAGTGGAATGAAGATACTTTTTGAAGGCATTTATGCTTGAGAGGAGATATGTGCACTTGGTTAGTGTGTGTGTGTGTGTGTGTGTGTGTGTGTGTGTGTGTGTGTGTGTGTGTGTGTGTGTGTGTGTGTGTGTGTGTGTGTGTGTGTGTGTGTGTGTGTGTGTGTGTGTGTGTGTGTGTGTGTTTTTAATTCCTCAACTGTCTGCCCCCCTAGTGCATTTAAAGCTTGCCACTATGTAATTCCCCTCCTTAAACACAAAGCAAGGCTGAAAAGTTTGAAAGCATGTCCCCTAATAAGGAAGACGCATTCTAATGCAGTAGCCAAAACAAATCTGGTATGTGTTTCCTTTTAGAGGTAATGAAAAAGGCATAATAACTGCAAGTGCAAATGCAAATGCAAAAAAAAAAAAAAAATTGCATTACGTGTTTTGAAGGGTTGTTGCTGGGAAAGCTGGGTGGGGGTTTTGCATGACGCAAAGGGGACAGAATAATTATTAAGCCTATTTATGGAAGCACAAAGATGGAAGCCACTCATGCAGTACTTCTGAAACCTCCCTTTGGGTTTTCGTTTTCAATTAATCAATTTGGGTTTAATGTGATAACTGTAACAGACAGAGGATCCTAATGATGTTGGAGCTCAAAGGCGACATCACAACTGTTAAAAAGCACTGTTATTTGGCCTCAAAAAAGGGTAGCATTCTGAAATTAACAATTAAAGAGATGGTTCTAAAAAAATCTATCATTTACTCATCCTCATTGCGTCTGAAGTTCTGGAAACTGTGCTGGTGCTTTTTCATGCAATTATAATTGAATGCATTGCAGACTAGAGCTTGCAAGCTTAAAAAAAAAGACCAAAAAATCTGTAGATTTAAAATGAACTGGATAAAGATGACAAAAAATTAGAAATTAGAACAAAATATCAATAGAACAATTCAAGGTGTCATCATCAAAACAAAAACATCATCAAAGTAGTCCATATGTGACATCAGTTAGTTAATTAAAGCTGCGAGCAGCGATGATGGGCCCAAGCCAGTGGCACTGCCACTCCGGTGGCTTCAGACAAATTGTGCATGACAGGCAATATGCATTTAAACAGGAGAGAATTTTAAAATCGCTCAAATATGCCACATTTACCGCAGCAGCTGGTGCCGCTATGACCACAAGCCACACCCATGATGTAATTTAAATAGAGATTCATTCTAAAGTAATATGATATAATAGGTAATTTTCAAATATGTGCAAAGTTATGTTTTGCAGCTTAAAATTTTGTAAGTCCAGAAGGCCAGAATTTAATTCAAGGTCTTTTTATATTTTATTAACACAATTATTAAACTAATAATATATAAAACTATTTTGTTAGTGCCCTACAAATGAAGTTGAATTCACCACATTAACTGCAGCAGTTGGTGCTGCTATGACTACGAACCACAACAGTCACATCTATGAGATCAATTAAATTTAAAGGGGGGGTGAAACACTCAGTTTCAGTCAGTGTCATGTCAATCTTGAGTACCTATAGAGTAGAATTGCATCCTGCATATCTCCGAAAAGTCTTTATTTTTTTTATAATTATATAAGAAAGATGCGCTGTTCCGAGTCTTTCCGAAAAAAGCAGAGCGGGTGGGGGCGTATAGTGTGAGCGGAGCTAAATAATGACGTGTGCTCGCTGCTGCTATTGTGTTGAGTCGAGTGCGTCATAAAGCTGTGTCATCCCTAACAGCGGGAAAAAAACTTTATTCAAAATAAAAATATGGCTTTTAATCAGATACAGCCATACATCTATGATCCGGAATCAGACCCAGAGGCTGCAGTTGAACAGGAGCAGCAGCAAAAACGACTAGAGCAGGACGTCTCTATGTGGTACAAGTTATACACTAACTATATAATATGCTTAGCGGCTTGTGTTATTTACATATTTATACTTGAATTATATCGTCGTATTTTTGTCTTTGAAGGTGTACATGTGGGAAGTGCAGTTGTGCACGTGTGTTTGTGTGTTTACGCGTGGTTTGTGTAGACAGTAAGTGGACTGGTTTTGCACGGCAGGTTAAGTTAGTGTTTACATAGAAAGACACGGAATAGTAGCGCATTTGAATGAAGAAGCGCGCTTATTTAGTTCAACATATTTCCCCCCTCTTTGTGTATTGTTGTTTGGAGTGCTTTTACAATACACAAACATAAAGTTACACATATAGTGGCCAGCTAAACAAATGTACACGCACTACACATCGCATGCTCCATTGATCAATTAACTATACGTGATCATGTTTGGGCTACTTGATGGGCATTGGCAAAAACACAGACATTTGAAGCAGTCTCACTCACAGCCTGCGGTTCTAACGTTGGGACCTTTATCGTTGGGACTGCTCCATCCTTCAGCATTAGGCGATCGGAAAATCCGGCGTCGAGCTGGGCCTTGTTTATGAAACAGTCGGCACCGAAATGCAGAGAACAGATATAAACATTCGCGCAACTCAGTTGCTGATCCGGAAAAGCAAATTACATCCACTGTTGCCTTAACGCGGGGTTTTTGGGGAATCTGTGCAGGACTGTCTTGGTCTGGCAACCAAAAGCGCACTTTTTTGGTGACATTGTTATGTGCACATCACCTGTCCAGCATCCTACGAGCCAGCGCTTTGATGGGCGTAGCCTGTTACTTTCGCTCTCTCTCTCTCCCTCTCTCTCTCTCACGCGCTTCCGGTAGAATTGTCCGTAAGGCCCATACAAGGAAATTCCGCCCCCATTAACGTCAAAGGGGACGCATGATCTCAAAAACTTGCCGAAACTTATGACTAACCGGAAGTAGTATTTTTGACAAAGAAATACTCCCATCAAACGTCCACCTTAACTTTTGAAACTTTGTCCATGTTTAGGATGGGAATCCATGTCTTTAACAGTGTAAAAAGATCAGTATGCATGAAACAGCATTTCACCCCCCCTTTAATGAATCAATTTCATGTCAGATGATGTCACGTCAATTTCAAATTCGCGCAGAATATTGTCCAAACGAACGGTGATATTGTATTATCCTAACACTTCTCTTCATGTGTTTTTAACCTACCTTAGCTCCTTACAATCTTATGCCATTAAGCATGCTTTCATTTCAATATTTGTGACATCCAATAAAAAAAAGTTAATTACAAAATTAACAAATGGAGCCAAATCACAGAAACTGCAGCAATGATTTTAATATTAGTGTCAGGTAAGAGTAAGATGTGTGTCTAAATTTTATGGAAGTTTATTATAAACTTTATTATAAAATTTACTTAGACTGACTGGGTAAACCCAGCCTGATCCGCTGGCGATTTGACTTCGCCCTGCAACACCTGAAAACCTGTACATTCATTTCTACTGCTTCTGTTACACTTTTGCGGGAACCAATCACAGACTAACTTATCCACCTGGCACTCTACTGGCGGGTTTAACACAATGACGGATAGAGAAACGATGGATCGTTGCTCATTGATCATGGCTCTTGTAGTCTATTTAGTTGACTATCCAATTGCATACAGAGTCATTCGAATAATGCTCGTTGATCACGCCTGTTGAGTGGTAGAAAATACAGAGCAGACTCCCCAGACCAATGTTCAATCTTAAATTGAGCTTGGTCTGGTGATAACCAGACAACTTATAAACTAGAATATCACGTGAAATTGACTTTTTAAATCAATTTGATTTATATCAGTAAATAATTAATTTAAAGACATATGTGTCTTTTCAAACACAGCAAATGACCTTCTGTAAAGCCCATGTGTAGAAAACACAAACACACACACACACACACACACACACACACACACACACACACACACACACACACACACATATGCAATTTCAAGCATGCTAAGTCTCAAAAACACCCAAAAAGATAATTAAACTTTGACACTTTGCCATAGCAACAGTATATAAAATATCAACAATTCAACCGTATGTCTATATCTGTCATGTTTTCACATTATACTGATGAATTTTGAAGTAAATCGGGTGAACGTAAGACAGTGATTCAAAACATTTTCAAAAAGGGACACACATCCTGCTGCCAGTTGGTGGCACTATAACTTTGACTGAATATTGGGAATATTGGCATGTAGATGTCTTCAGGCCAGGACTCTTGTCAAACATGTGAAGTTTGAGGCAGATCGGACATTGTATGCCTGAGTTACAACAACTTCCTGTGTCATCAACATTTGTGACACACCCTTCAGGGAAAACTCAAGATCTTCACAATTTAATGCCAAAAAGGCCTTTAGATTAGACTGTGCAAATATGAAGTTGATATGATTAAATCTCTAGGAAGAGTTTGTTAAAGTACAACGTCTGGCAATGGCAAAAATGGCACCAATTTACCAAAGAAAATTCAAAATATCTCACTTATGGTTGGGACGGAGCATGAAGAATCATCTCCACACATGAATTGGCACCTCTGAGTTCATACCATGATCCAATCATTGACTCTTATTTGCCTATTTCATTCCAAACAGACACACAATATAATCTTTCAAAGATTGGGTGATTCACAGATCACCAAACAGAGAATCTATCTTTCTCAGGTAGTGCATTAAAATGGCTTCATCATGAATGGATGTGAGTTTAGAGCAGATGGATTCATTCTCATGTTGTTTTTTACCTGAGGGTGAAGGCTGTGCTGAAGGTGAGGTCAGTTTATTTACAGCGAGGATGAACTAGGCCATGTTGCTTTTTAAAGAGCACATGCGGTACATATGGTATGACCTGTGTGTGTGTGTGTGTGTGTGTGTGTGTGTGTGTGTGTGTGTGTGTGTGTGTGTGTGTGTGTGTGTGTGTGTGTGTGTGTGTGTGTGTGTGTGTGTGTGTGTGTGTGTGTGTGTGTGTGTGTGTGTGTGTGTGTGTGTGTGTGTGTGTGTGTGTACTTGTGTGTGAGTCTGAAGGAGAACGAGAAAGGAGAGATATCCGATTTTCATCAATGGCCCATATCAGTGTGTTGTGCAGGCATCGGTTTGCACTCAAGCAATTAGGGAGCAAATCCCCTCATGGTTTAACCATTAGAGCAAATGATGTGAACGTGTTACCCGACACCAATGAACTGCTAGTGCACCCTCGTTTCATCAGGTTCTATACAAATGTAACTACGTGGCATGAATTATGTCAAACTAATGAGCCAGATTTTGAGTTTCAGACCATAAAACAGGGAAAACATCTCTTAAGATTTGGCCCAGTAAACAACCACCTAAAAACTCCCAGAAAACCCTAACTAGAAATGACAAAAATATTGTAACTGCCACTCATAATTTATAAAGAAATATAAAAATATATATAAGGAAATAGGTAATGGATGTTACAGTTTTCTCAATTGCTAAAACACTAGTTGTTTGTTCATATAATATTACATTAAGTTGATTGAACTTAAATTTGTAAGTTAACTTACTCTCTTTGATTGATTGATAAGTTGATACAATATTTAATCTTAAGTTATGACAACAATATTTATGTTAAGTTAAAAAATTATATTTAATTTAAAGAACAAGATATTAGTTGAAACAACAAAATCACTCATTGTAATAACTTACATTTTTAGTTTTAATGAACGTAAAATTTTAATGCAACCAGGTATTTTTTTTCCGAGTCAAACTAACAAATCATTTTTTACAGTGTAGCAAAATTTCATATTTTTCTGTAATTGTCTTTTGATGAATGAAAACTATCATAGTAGCTCAAAATGGATCAGAAATTAGTACTCTGCTTTACAGTTTTTTGTTCTTCCGTCTGCTTGTAACCCTATTTTTACACTGTAAAAAATTATTTAGAAAAAAAGTTACCTGGTTGCCTTAAAATTATGAGTTCACTGAAATTGAAATTTTGAGTTAATACAATGAACATTTTTTGAGATTCAACAACCTTTATTAAAATATTATTAAAAGATTTTTTAAGCATATTGGGTAATTGTGTGTGTTTTATTTCTGATGACGCAGTGAAACATGCCAAATAGTGCTATTTTCATGATTTATCAAATGTTTTATGTGGTTCAGATACAATAATATTTTGAGTTCCTATTTATTAAACAAATTTCCTTCATTGTATCAACTCAAATTTTTAATTTCAATAAACTCAAAATTTTAAGGCAACCCTGCAGGTTACTTACTTTTTTAAGTTAAACCAACAAAAAACAACCAAAAATTTTTACAGTGTACCAACTTATTCTCATGAAATGCATATATATCACAAATTGTATTTATGGTGCGATTTATATTGCAAAATTAGTTTTTATGCGCATATGATACACATCACTAGTGGGACGCTTGCATTTAACACGCTTGGGTTTAGTGGTGTAGTATGTGGATACAAGCATATAACGCACAAATTGTATTTATTGTGTGGTTTAAAAGGCACATGCATATGATTTGTATTGTCACAACAGGGGGTTTAGTACGTGGACATAACACGATATAAAGTGCGTATCATATGCACACGAAAACTGGGTAACATATGCACATAAAACATTTTGACATATAAATCGCAACATAAATACAATTCGTGCTATAGATATGCATTTCTATTAGATTAGTCTGATTTTTACAGTACTGTATACTCTGCATCTCACAAACTTGTCCTTTGTTTCTGTGATACTATAATTCTTGTTCTTTGTTGATATAAACCTGCAACCAGTCAAAATCTTTTGAGCAGTCTGTAGTGTTAACAAATGGAAAGCAAAATGTTCAGGGCAATATGATTTGTTCATTGTACAGTATACAGCCTACAATGCACTGTACTTATAGGCTGTGTCTCATCATTTGAAACAAGTTAAATCAGTTTTGAGTGGTTGTGTTCAATCAATGATATTGTGTTTTCTATTTGTATTTGATTGTTTCCACTTGTTTACCAGTATGAATGACATGTCCATTAGAGTGCAGAATGTGTTTTCCCAATGAGGTGTTTAGAGTTTTGCTGAAAAGTCTAAAATCTGCAAATTGCGTTTTACCATGTGAAATAGTTTAAGGTATTGACAACGACTAGCCTAGAAATCTAGACGCACCCTAGCGGCAGCAAATCTAATCTGCCACGAGTGTTGTCTAGCAACTCTCAATACACTTCTGAGCTGTAAAAACCAAACTCTGGTCGGGCCAATGACATCGTGTATAGAGTCAGTGGGCGGGGCTTAACATAATGACAGCCGAGTTGCGCTTGTGTGAACTAGTAAACACAGAAGCTGGCGAACGCCGGTCTTTCGAATCAGCTTTGACCGCAACTCTGGAAGCTTTTCTCTGAGAAAATAACAAAGAACGGCGCTGAAGTCATTTTTAAGAAGGGAAGATGTGTTCGGAGTTTTGCCGACCGGATAAGGCGAAAGTTCTTCACATGTTTACTAGTTTCAACTAGCTCCGCTTCATGATGCTCTATTTGGTTGTGGCGCTATCCAATTGCATGCAGAGGGAGTTTGAAAGACAACAGTTTATCCCGCCTCTCGGATTGAGCCCTGTCAGTGTCAGGGCTGGGACTTGATGAAGGAATGACTCAAATCGGGACTCGAAAGATGAACTAATCAATTCTGTTCCCTGTACAGAACATATGGGATGTTGCGCATGCGGTCAACACAAAATGAATGAATCTCTCTCTAAGAAAACCCTTCGTTCTCGAGTCATATTAAAGATTTGTTCAGAATAAAAGGTAATTGTAACTTTTTATCTCACAATTCTGACTTTTTTCTTGCAATTTTAGTTTACATTTGACAAGAATCGTGATTTTAAACTCACAATTGTTTGTAAAGTCAGAATAGCTACATAAATTGGAATCGTAGCCTACTTTATAACTTTATAATTGCATGTTTTTATCTCATAATTATGACAAAAAAAGTTAACGCCACAGAATAAATCTATTTTAAAAATCATTTAAAAAAAAGCTTCCATAGTAATTCAAACAATCTAGTGGATGAACAATGTCTTCTGAAGCTAAACGATATCTCTAAGAGCGTTATTGAGCGTTAGAAAAATAGTAACATATAGGCTTCTTCATGTGAGAAGTAACACGAAAGATAGCTTCACAACACGTCACGTGCACAAAGTTCCTCACATGAACGCGCGTATGACAATAGACCAGAGGCATTGATTTATAGTTAAAAACGTTAAAGGGGGGGGTGAAATGCTGTTTCATGCATACTGATCTTTTTACACTGTTAAAGACTTGGAATCCCATACTAAACATGGACAAAGTTTCAAAAGTTAAGGTGGACGTTTGATGGGAGTATTTCTTTGTCAAAAATACTACTTCCGGTTAGTCATAAGTTTCGGCAAGTTTTTTGTGATCATGCGTCCCCTTTGACGTTAATGGGGGCGGAATTTCCTTGTATGGGCCTTACGGACAATTCTACCGGAAGCGCGTGAGAGAGAGAGGGAGAGAGCGAAAGCAACAGGCTATGCCCATCAAAGCGCTGGCTCGTAGGATGCTGGACAGGTGATGTGCACAACTAACAATGTCACCAAAAAAGTGCATTTTTGGTTGCCAGACCAAGACAGTCCTGCACAGATTCCCCAAAACCCCGCGGTAAGGCAACAGTGGATGGAATTTGCTTTTCCAGATCAGCAACTGAGTTGCGCGAATGTTTATATCTGTTCGCTGCATTTCGGTAAGACATGATCACGTATAGTTATTTGATCAATGGAGCATGCGATGTGTAGTGCGTGTACATTTGTTTAGCTGTCCACTATATGTGTAACTTTATGTTTGTGTATTGTAAAAGCACTCCAAACAACAATACACAAAGAGGGGGGAAATATGTTGAACTAAATAAGCGCGCTTCTTCATTCAAATGCGCTACTATTCCGTGTCTTTCTATGTAAACACTAACTTAGCCTGCCGTGCAAAACCAGTCCGCTTAATAACGTTACAATTGTCTACACAAACCACGCGTAAACACACACACACACACACACACACACACACACGTGCACAACTGCACTTCCCACATGTACACCTTCAAAGACAAAAATACGATGATATAATTCAAGTATAAATATGTAAATAACACAAGCCGCTAAGCATATTATATAGTTAGTGTATAACTTGTACCACATAGAGACGTCCTGCTCTAGTCGTTTTTGCTGCTGCTCCTGTTCAACTGCAGCCTCTGGGTCTGATTCCGGATCATAGATGTATGGCTGTATCTGATTAAAAGCCATATTTTTATTTTGAATAAAGTTTTTCCCGCTGTTAGGGATGACACAGCTTTACGACGCACTCGACTCAACACAACAGCGGCACGCACACGTCATTATTTAGCTCCGCTCACACGATACGCCCCCACCCGCTCGGCTTTTTTCGGAAAGACTCGGAACAGCGCATCTTTCTTATATAATTATTAAAAAAATAAAGACTTTTCGGAGATATGCAGGATGCAATGCTACTCTATAGGTACTCAAGATTGACATGACACTGACTGAAACTGAGTGTTTCACCCCCCCCTTTAAAAAAAACCCACACCTTTTTCTTACACACACACACCTATCGAACTTCTGAAGCAAAACGATAGGTGTGTGTGTGTAATAAAAAGGTTTTTTTATTTTATTTTGTAGTGTGAATCAGAAGAACTTGATTCATTCACTGGGGTAGGGTTGTCATTACCGACTTTATTCATACTGACGATTATTTTTCTAAAACAATCTTTGATTGTGTTTATCTGGATAAAGAAAGTCACACATCGAGGATGGCATAAATAAGTGAGTAAATGAGAAAATTTTAATTTTTGGGTAAGCTATAGTATCCCTTAAACATATCTTATATCTCTGACATCAAACTGACCCTCATTTCGTTCAAAACCGGTATTTCTTTCTTCTGCTGAACTGTGTAGCTATCAATGTAGCAATAGAACTGTGTAGCTATCAACATGTCTTCAACAGTTCCATAGAAAAAAGAAATTCATACAGGTTTGGCACATCTTCCATTAGGGTGATGGAATTGTCATTTTTCGGTGAACTGTCCCTTTAAGTATAACCTTTATCTCTATTCTCAAATTTCTCTTATTTTTTAGATAAAAGAATAAATGAGACCATAGTTATTATGGCAAGACTCTAAAATAACATATTTTTTCTCTGTGAGGAACTACTAGACACTACTGCCCTCTTCTGTCCTCAAGAGAGACTGTAGTATTGTGTTCATACTCAGCATTTCAACCAAAAGTGAAGTTTCTTTATCATCCTCAACTTAACTTTCGTAAGCTCCCTGGATTTGGGTTTCTGTGTTTGTGCTATTAGGAGGTTGTTTGCTGTCAGCTGAAAGCTACAATTCCAGGATTAGCAGTATTTTCTGTGAATAGATATGGTGTAGAATGTTGAAGCCCTACACCTGCAGTTCACTTTCACTCAGCTTTGCTTTGTGTCTGATTTGTCAGGACTTGTGTTGAATATGTGAGTTTATCATTAATAGAATGAAAAGTGGTTTAGATCAGGCACTGCTGAACTTTTGTAAACTAAGCTGTTTATTGATTGACATGTTTATGCAATGAAACTCTAAATGAAACAGTTTTACAGGAACTGAGCAGTATCATAGTTTTGAGCTGACTGAACCATATGATACCGAATACAACTGCGCTCTTGCTTGTGATATTGCTTAA
The DNA here is from genome assembly GCF_024679245.1 of Pseudorasbora parva. Lineage (NCBI taxonomy): Eukaryota > Metazoa > Chordata > Actinopteri > Cypriniformes > Gobionidae > Pseudorasbora > Pseudorasbora parva. The sequence goes on from NC_090194.1 coordinate 30,587,817, forward strand.
AGGGATAGGCCTAGTTCACAAAAAAAAAGAAGAAAATCTGTCATCATTTACTTACCCTCATTACAAACATCTGATTTTCTTTCTGTCAGCAAAACTGACTGAAAAACAGGACATAACAAAACTTAACATATTTCTCAATCATGTTAGTCAAGGGTTTGGGAGTAATATTATTCTTTTAAATATAGACCGCACAATACGTGTCAATCTGAAAGTTGTGTGTTTGCCAGCGTCTGGTAAAAGATTGTTAGAGAGCTCAATATGGCATTTGTTTGGTGATTAAACGCGGTTTAGCTCAGGTATGGATTTGCAGGAAACTGTAAAACATTTGAACTCTTTAAAAAAACTTACTAGTCAGCTTTTATTTGGCATCAGATGCTAGTTTCACTGTTTTTATTATTTTAATCTGTCTCTTCATCTTTAAACTGGCAATTCCGAAAATCACTCATCACCAGATCAACCCCCATGTTTACCATTCTAATCATACTGTCATCTCAGCCGAGATTTACATAACATAATTTGGGGCTTTCCAAGTGTTGAAGATCATTGTTGACATAACTAATCTCTAGGTGAAATATACAATGGTAAAATAGCTAGGTAATATATAAAATGGCCTGCTGACTGTACAATGTATATTTTCTTCCAAACCCCTATTTGTTGCATATCCAAAACTTGATCTTTCTAGAACCATCTTCATGTTTCTCTCAGATGTTTGTGTCTTGTCATGGGAACATGAAAATATGTGACAGGCATAGAGTGGTCTAAATGAAAACAACTGCCTTCAGTCCAAGGACCTTTACTTTCAGTCTTCATATAACAACACACATATAACTAGCATTACACAGTACTTGTCTAACAGATTCATTCAAAATACATCTAATATTAAATAATAACTTTTTGAGTCAAATTTCTTTATATTACAATAAGGTTAAAAAAATAAGGTTGCAGTTACAACAACAAAAAAGGTTATACAACCTTATGCCATTAAAGTTCACCCAAAAATGAACATTTAGACTTTGACGATTTAAACAGTTAATTAAGAGATTGTAAAACGAATCAATGCGAATCAATTTAGCGGTTTATTCCAAATTTTCTGAAGAGACACATCAACACGATCACACATGACTTTTAAACTTGTTCACTGCATGTACGAGAACCAATGATGTTCAGTCTTGTGTTATGCAGCATGTTTGAGCTTCCACAAGAACCAATGAGGTTCATTCTCATGTTACGCAACACACTTGAGTTTCCACAAGAACCAATGAGGTTCAATCTTGTGTTACGCAGCACATTTGAGCTTCCGCAAGAACCAATGAGGTTCAATCTTGTGTTATGTTGCACGTTTGAGCTTCCAGAAGAATCAATGAGGTTCATTCTTATGTTAACCAGCATGTTTGAGCTTCCAGAAGAACCAACAAGGTTCATTCTTGTGTGTGTAGTGATTCTACTTTTGTCCATCCAAGGACGGCAAGTAAGTTGGTACTCACGTCACCGCTGACGTTGTGATTTTAGGATCACACGTCAATTAAGGTGTGGTTATGAGTACATCAGATGACCACCTTCCCCCTCTCTTATTATGAAATCACTCATCCACCATCCACGTGTGTTTGGTTGGGAATGTTGGGAAACGTAGTTTGCGCACCGGAGAGAGAGAGAGAGAGAGAGAGAGAGAGAGAGGAGAGAGAGAGAGAGAGAGAGAGAGAGAGAGAGAGAGAGAGAGAGAGAGAGAGAGAGAGAGTGAGTGAGAGTGAGTGAGAGTGAGAGAGAGAGAGAGAGTTGTCGGCGATTCTTCCTCTTGTACAGCAATGCAGTGTGAAACCTTCATCGCCGATCCATCGGTCAGTGTTGACACAGGAGTGACTGAATGATACCTCAGATAGTCATGCAGTGTGAAAAGAGCAGTGACCCGACAAGTTTGAAAATCGTGAAGTCTAAACTAGGCATAAGCAGTCCGATGGCAATGTCTTCTTCCACTGGTTGTGCTGGGAGACAGTGCAGTGGGGAAAGAAGCTGGAATCTGTTTCAACAGCCTTGAACACGAAGATCTGTGGGATGCTTATCTCCTGGAGCACCAAAGGGCCCTAAAATCTGGAACACTCAGATGAGGCCCTGAAGTAGGTGCAGAAGGTCCTAAATCTGGAACACACAGATGAGGTCCTGAAGTAGGTGCAGAAGGTCCTAAATCTGGAACACTCAGATGAGGTCCTGAAGTAGGTGCAGATGGTCCTAAATCTGGAACACTCAGATGAGGCCCTGAAGTAGGTGCAGAAGGTCCTAAATCTGGAACACTCAGATGAGGCCCTGAAGTAGGTGCAGAAGGTCCTAAATCTAGAACACTCAGATGAGGCCCTGAAGTAGGTGCAGAAGGTCCTAAATCTGGAACACTCAGATGAGGTCCTGAAGTAGGTGCAGAAGGTCCTAAATCTGGAACACACAGATGAGGCCCTGAAGTAGGTGCAGATGGTCCTAAATCTGGAACACTCAGATGAGGCCCTGAAGTAGGTGCAGAAGGTCCTAAATCTAGAACACTCAGATGAGGCCCTGAAGTAGGTGCAGAAGGTCCTAAATCTGGAACACTCAGATGAGGCCCTCAAGTAGGTCCAGAAGGTCCTTAATCTGGAACACTCAGGTGAGGCCCTGAAGTAGGTGCAGAAGGTCCTAAATCTGGAACACTCAGATGAGGCCCTGAAGTAGGTGCAGAAGGTCCTAAATCTGGAACACTCAGATGAGGTCCTGAAGTAGGTGCAGAAGGTCCTAAATCTGGAACACACAGATGAGGCCCTCAAGTAGGTCCAGAAGGTCCTTAATCTGGAACACTAAAATGAGGCCCTGAAGTAGGTGCAGAAGGTCCTAAATCTAGAACACTAAGATGAGGCCCTGAAGTAGGTGCAGAAGGTCCTTAATCTGAAACGCACAGATGAGGCCCTAAAGTAGGTGCAGAGGGTCCTACATCTGGAACACTCAGATGAGGCCCTGAAGTAGGTGCAGATGGTCCTAAATCTGGAACACTCAGATGAGGCCCTGAAGTAGGTGCAGAAGGTCCTAAATCTGGAACACTCAGATGAGGCCCTGAAGTAGGTGCAGAAGGTCCTACATCTGGAACACTCAGATGAGGCCCTGAAGTAGGTGCAGAAGGTCCTACATCTGGAACACTCAGATGAGGCACTGAAGTAGGTGCAGAGGGTCCTACATCTGGAACACTCAGATGAGGCCCTGAAGTAGGTGCAGAGGGTCCTACATCTGGAACACTCAGATGAGGCCCTGAAGTAGGTGCAGATGGTCCTAAATCTGGAACACTCAGATGAGGCCCTGAAGTAGGTGCAGAAGGTCCTAAATCTGGAACACTCAGATGAGGCCCTGAAGTAGGTGCAGAAGGTCCTACATCTGGAACACTCAGATGAGGCACTGAAGTAGGTGCAGAGGGTCCTACATCTGGAACACTCAGATGAGGCCCTGAAGTAGGTGCAGAGGGTCCTACATCTGGAACACTCAGATGAGGCCCTGAAGTAGGTGCAGAGGGTCCTAAATCTTTTTATTCTGGATTTCTTAAGAAAAAACATCTATGTAAAGGTATTTTAAAGAACCCATAATCCAATTTGCTGCACTATATAAAGGTTCCCAAAGAGGGATTTTGTTCCCCAATGAACAGGTCTTAAAAGAACCATTTGTCTTAGTGGAGAACATTTAAAAAAAAAAAAGTCTAAAGAATATTTTTCCACTATAAAGAACCTTTGAAAATTGGAAAGATTTCATGAATGTTAAAGGTTCTTTAGGTGAAGGTGAAACCTTTGATGTCAATAAAAAACCTTTGTAATTAAAAGTGTGCACTAAAAACGTATATTAACATTAAGAACTTTTGCATCTCCAGAGAACCAGCTCAAGAACCCTTTACAGTGAAAAATGATTCTTCACTGTAAAAAAAATAAAGGTCCTTCCAATCTAAAACCATTTGACTATAGGGTTCTTGAATATGTTTTTTTTTTTTTTGGAGCTTAAAAGGTTCTTGCTGTTACATTATAAGTTTTTAGATCATTGTTTGTTTATTTAAAACAACAAAACACTGATGCTTCTCTAAAGAACTAGAAGAATACCTTTCCAAAGTTTTTCATTAGGATATAAAACACTTTCTGGTTCTAATGCACATTTTTAAGTTATTAAGAGAGTTCTTTATTTAACATAACATTATGCAGAGAACCAGTAAAAAATAAAAAACTTTATTTTATTATATTGCTCTTATTAATATTATATGAAGATACTTCATCAACCCCATATAATTTGACTTGGCAGCAATATCCAAAAAAAGAAAAAAAGAAACTAAAACTAATCTGATCGAGTACAAAGAAGACTGTGTACCTTTTCTGTTTTCTTCATGGTAAACATGGAACCGTTTGAAATATATTGTCTTAAGAAATATCTTGCTTCCCTCTGTGTGGGATAAAACAATAGGTCAATTCAAAAGCTCAAGTAAATAATCTTTTCTTGAGAAATGATAAACTGTTGTTTCTTGATGAACTGTTTGTGATGATTCTGACTTAACCTTCCAAGGAAATGTTTAGGCAGTTGTTGAATTAGTAGTTAGATGTGTCAAGGTGTCTGTTCTGAGCGTTAACACTAAAATCTTTTCCACCATGATTTTAAGGGAAATAAGCTTCAAACTAGAAAAAATAGTATTCTCTTTCACAATAAAAGTGAATTGTGCCCTATCAGTGCAGTTTTCTGTTGTTGTTTTTTTTGTTTGTTTGTTTTTTATAAAAAAAATTCACGGGGGTTATGGGCTGGAATGTGACAAACTCACCAAAAAAATAGTTCTCTTGTTATCAAACTCTTACCTGTCAACTGTAAATATTATGGTTGTGATCATTAAAGATAAGCAGATGGTGATGAGTTGATTGAAACGAGTTCACAGTCTTCTTGGAAAATCTGAATCCATTCATTTGAACAAGTTGCAGTCATATATTTCTCAGGTTTGTTTCCTGAAACAGACTTAGGTAAACTCATAACCGTCTCACCTCAAATGTAATTTCAATAATTTCTCACAATGCACTCAAATATGACAGGAAGAGTCTGTGGACTCACTTCAATCAACTCGCCACCATCTGTTTATCTTTTAATGATCACATCATAATATTTACAGTTAATATGCGAGTTTGAAATGAGAACAGTCATTCAATATCACAACATATTTCTTAACTTCAGTTAATTAATGACTAAAGTTATAATTTAATATGGGGTTGGTTGGCTGGAACTGTTTTAATGGACTAGATTCAAGAATTGAAAACAAAAACAGATAGAAAAAAAAACTGAAAAAATATTTGTTAAAAATTGCAGACAGAACCCTTTCCCGAAAAAGAAGTTTATTCAACTGTGCGATTCGTATATTTCTTTTAAACTAAAATGGGTATACTTTCAGTGTGCTTTTTAAGTACTTTTCAGAAATATAATTTATATAGCCACTTAAAATTGCACTTAAGTATAATTGACTTATACTGACAAAAAGGACGATATTACGCATCTACTGCGTAGATAAAAAAATATTGCTGGATTAACTTAAAAAAGTAAGTAACCTTGTTGCCTTAAAAATTTGAGATGATACAATGAAGGAAAATGGTTTAATAAATAGAAACTCAAAATATTATTGTATCTGAACCACATAAAAAATGTGATAAATCATGAAAATAGCACAATGTTGCATGTTTCACTGCGTCATCACAAATAAAACACACAATTACCTAATATGCTTACAAATTCCTTTATATTTTATATATTTGATATATCAATATTTGAATAAAGGTTGTCGATTCTCAAAAATGTTCATTGTATTAACTCAATTTTTTAATTTCAATGAACTCAAAATTTTAAGGCAACCAGCTAAGTTATTTTTAAATGATTTTTTACAGTGTACAGATCTCCGGATCAAAACACAGGCGAAGAAGAAGCAGAAACAAGGGCCAGTTGTTCAAAAAATGAAAAATTCCAGTTGTTCAAATTCTTGAAAAATATTTAATTAGTCATTATTATCATTGTGATGTATAGTCATGATTAGTCATGTATTATATTCTGTAATGTAGAAGAATGCAAATCTGCAAGAAAGTTCTTCCCAGTTGTATTATTTCCATATACAGTAGTATGGCTGGTATGCCATAAAACATGCTGAGAATGTAAAGTATCAGAGTTTCCCATACATTTATTTATCTGTGGCGCCCTGCCACAATATCAACACTGACTGCCACAAATTGATATCAGAGCTCGATAAGGTTTTGTGTCCTCATCAAATAGAATGTCGTTTTGCGCTGTGCAAAAAGAAGTGCGCGATCAGCTCCGCATCTCAGTTAACCATATCATCCAACTGTGGCCACAAATGGCCGTTATCGTGCTAGTGGGTTACCGTTTTTGCAGACTGGAACGCCCCTTTCTTCTTTGCCTCTTCTGCTGAACTGCTAGCTGTCAACATCCGGATTAATATGTTCAACATTCGCTAGTTAGTTTTTCTCAAACAGAAGCTTCAAAATAAGATCTAGCATCTTGCAACATGACATCATGACTTTGATAAACATGCACGCCACTTTCTAAAGCCAAGTAACGTGTTATCTGTACTATTTGAGCTATCCGCGTGTATGTCTACGCCGTGTGATTCCGCGTGAATCTCTACGCCTAAACAAACCAGTATGTGTGTGTGTGTCCACACAGTGTAAATGGATTTATAAACATACTAAATTATGTTTTTTGAAAATGTAAAAATGCAATTTCATATCTGCACAGTTGTCCATTAACGCATTTTACTGGATTTGTAATGAGCGTTTGTAAACATATGTTCCACCAAAATAAATGCTCGACTACAGTTTACATCAAAATAAAAGCTCACTCATTTATTTCCAGTGCATTCGTTTTACAATATATTGCTATTACTCTCATAGGATTTATATGATAACAATTATTATTAGTACTATTATGGAATGTAAGAGTCCCTTTAAAGTTGAGGTTCAAGTCAAAAAAGTCAAGACTTTTTCTTTGCTCAATTTTCACACTGAGTATGGGTTTGAGCTCTGCATTTTGAACTCTTAAAGTGCACCAAATTAATCAATTTAACATTAAAATGCACAAAATGCATTTCCTCCAGGGGAGGCATGCCCCCCCAACCCCCCAAATAGAGGTCCGCCCACAGTTAAATACTGAGTATGTAGAAGATACTTAGATCATTATTTTTTATAAATAGGCCTATTAATATCTCTACACGTTTACATCCCCCAGTGCTTGTTTCAGTGTACGAATATTGGGTTAAGCAAAAGAAAACGTGTATTCTTGCATTGTGTGCCACACTTCTTGCTTACAAGAGGTAGAGCTTTATGACTAGCAATGCCCCAGACTAGCACAAAATTATATATTTTCTTGACTTGTGAATACACAAGATTGTGATATCAGAGGCAGAGAATGATACACATGCTGCCTTTAAAAATCGATCAGATAAAGGCATCTCAGGAGACAAGAAGTGAAGTGAAGATTCGTACGTGCCTTGATGCCTTCCTACCTTTAAATGTGTCCTCCGAAGGCAGCATTTACAAGTTTTCGCTCCCAAGATTCCGCGCTTAGACTTTGTCATCAAGCTACGCCTTTGTTTTGAATAGGTGACCCCTAACTTCATATTGTACCTTTAAACGTATACTTCATAATAGCCTACTAAAAAAGGGGAAAATTTAGTCCCAAGCAGTAGGCCTATTGAAATAGTACAGGTCCTTCCAAAAAAAAATGCATACTGTGATAAAGTTCATTATTTTCCATAATGTAATGATAAAAATGAAACTTTCATATAGTTTAGATTCATTGCACACCAACTGAAATATATCAGGTCTTTTATTGTTTTAAAACTGATGATTTTGGCATACAGCTCATGAAAACCCAAAAATCTAAAAAAATTATCATATCATGAAAAGGTTCTCTAAACGAGCTATTAACCTAATCATCTGAATCAACTAATTAACTCTAAACACCTGCAAAAGATTCCTGAGGCTTTTAAAAACTCCCAGCCTGGTTCATTACTCAAAACCGCAATCATGGGTAAGACTGCCGACCTGACTGCTGTCCCGAAGGCCATCATTGACACCCTCAAGCGAGAGGGTAAGACACAGAAAGAAATTTCTGAACGAATAGGCTGTTCCCAGAGTGCTGTATCAAGGCACCTCAGTGGGATGTCTGTGGGAAGGAAAAGGTGTGGCAAAAAACGCTGCACAACGAGAAGAGGTGACCGGCCCCTGAGGAAGATTGTGGAGAAGGACCGATTCCAGACCTTGGGGGACCTGCGGAAGCAGTGGACTGAGTCTGGAGTAGAAACATCCAGAGCCACCGTACACAGGCGTGTGCAGGAAATGGGCTACAGGTGCCGCATTCCCCAGATCAAGCCACTTTTGGGCTACAGAGAAGCAGCACTGGACTGTTGCTCAGTGGTCCAAAGTACTTTTTTCGGATGAAAGCAAATTTTGCATGTCATTCAGAAATCAAGGTGCCAGAGTCTGGAGGAAGACTGGGGAGAAGGAAATGCCAAAATGCCTGAAGTCCAGTGTCAAGTACCCACAGTCAGTGATGGTCTGGGGTGCCATGTCAGCTGCTGGTGTTGGTCCACTGTGTTTTATCAAGGGCAGGGTCAATGCAGCTAGCTATCAGGAGATTTTGGAGCACTTCATGCTTCCATCTGTTGAAAAGCTTTATGGAGATGAAGATTTTGTTTTTTCAGCACGACCTGGCACCTGCTCACAGTGCCAAAACCACTGGTAAATGGTTTACTGACCATGGTATTACTGTGCTCAATTGGCCTGCCAACTCTCCTGACCTGAAGCCCATAGAGAATCTGTGGGATATTGTGAAGAGAACGTTGAGAGACGCAAGACCCAACACTCTGGATGAGCTTAAGGCCGCTATCAAAAATCATCAGTATTAAAACAATAAAAGACCTGAAATATTTTAGTTGGTGTGCAATGAATCAAAAATATATGAAAGTTAAATTTTTGTCATTACATTATGGAAAATAATTAACTTCATCACAATATGCAAATTTTTTGAGAAGGACCTGTATAAGTTTACTAAATACAATAATACTGGTATGCCTGCTATAAATAAAGTGTACTTAAAAATATATGAGAACATTACTTCATAAAATAAAACTTGAAGTAAGGGATGCACTATCATGATAGGCTAACATAGTAAGATTTCAACTCCGGTCTCCTGTCATTTCTGTTTCCTACAAAAAAAATTACTTTTATGTAGGCTATCTAATATCTTAAATTGGTTATTAAAGTTAGGGTAGGTTAGCCTGACAAGCCAGACCCACATCAAGATGTTTGGTCTGGAAACTCACCATAGACAGGGCTCAATCCGAGGGGCGGGATAAACGGTTGTCTTTCAAACTCCCTCTGCACGCGATAGGATAGCGCTACACCAACCGGAGCAACGACGGTGAGGGGGAGCTCGCTGACTGATTAAACATTCGCCGTATCCGGTCAGCTAAACTCCGAACACATCTTCCCTTCTTAAGAATGACTTCAGTGCCGTTCTTCGTTCTTTTCTCAGAGAAAAGCTTTACTCCAAGTCTTCCAGAGTCGCGGTCAAAGCTGATTCGAAAGACCGCCGCCGTTCGCCAGTTTCTGTGTTACTAGAAGCACGCAAACGCAACTCGGCCGTCGTCATTATGGCCCCGCCCGCCGACTCTATACACAATGTGATTGGGCCGTCCAGATTCTGAGGAATACAGCTCAGATAGGAATTGAGAGTTGCTAGACCACACTTGTGGGCAAATTAAATTTGCTGCCGCTAGGGTGCGTCTAGATTTCTAGGCTAAGGGTAGGTAGGAATTGGTTAAAAAAAACTTTTTTTTCCAAATTTGTTTAAACTTATATATATCAATACATAATTAAAATGTAATTACTCTGAAAAAGAAAGTATAAAAATTGAGTGTCTGTAGACCTCTCACGACAGTTTTAAAGACAGCTCATTATTTCTATTCACTCAACCTTCTCCCTTCAGGGCTCTTTCCAAAGCCACGCCCCCAAAACACATGAACGTGCTACACCGACCAATCAGCTGGAAGACGCATTATTTACCTCAGACGCAGTGTGCATGTAGTGACATCATGTCAGAATTAGATGTAATACAAAATCGAACTTTATCAGTATGAATATAAACAAATAAGATGTCTTTTAGTATTCACTATCAAGCTAAAATACCGATACTGGTAAAGTTTAAAATATATTTTTGTTTGATTTGGTAACGAGCTAGTTATATTTATAAGGCAAAGAAAACGGGTAGCATCATGTTTTTCCAATTACATCAGTTATACTGTAATGAAGATGAATTTCGTGTAAGATTCATAACATACACTGTGTTTTGCCTGTAAGAGTTTCCATGATGAAAGCATTGTTGATTAGTAGCAGCTAAAGCTAACTTAGTTCCAAAAAAAAAAAAATCCTGGATGCGGTGTACTAGCTTTTACACATGCATTTTGTTATCTAAAGTTAAATTTTGCGAAATTCAACACAACAGCGATCAACTTGAGCTAAGCATATTGAGTATTTATCATCTCTACTAATGGCTAAGTGTATAGCATTGTAACTTTATGCTAAGTAATATTATGTTAGCTATATTAGGCAGCTTCATGTGCTCTTGATTCATGCTTCATGAAAACATATACCAAAAAAAATTATAATCAAAATGAAAGATTACCTGTCCAGCAGAAATACAGCCAGCAATGAGTCGTTTTTCAGGTCCCTCAGATCTCACCATCGTTGAAAAGCCACGGAGATATTTACTCGCGTTTGATTTCTTTGTTTATCCAAAGACTTTCTGTGCATTGCCTTTTCTCGTACTGTCTTCCTTTTTTTGCATTGTTTGCCTTCGCTGACTGCAAAACCCTGCACTGTTCATTTTGAATGCTCTTTCTCTGCCATTATTGTGCCTGTTTCTTGCCTCTTGAACTGCTCAAATCAAACGAGCGCGCACATGTGGGCAGATCCTGTAGCCAAAGCGGTGGTCGCCATGGTAGCAAGAGAGAGTGACAGTCGCCCAAGCCAATCATTTGTTTCATCCAGAACGAAAATATTGAGCAGTGTTTATTGCAGATTAAAAAGTCTAGAGTCACTCGATTTGTATACTCTCCTTTTCAGAGTACTTACATTATAATTATGTATTGACATATAAAGAAAGTTTAAACAAATTTGGACAAAAGTGTTTTAGATCAGTCCTACCTATCCCACCTTGAACCTGATGTTAAGAATGTTTGAGCCTGAAGAAGAATTAAAAAATGATTTGTATACAACTTTCACAATAAATGCATGCAAGCAGTGTACATACTATATTAAGAAAACGATATATATAAAAAAAAAAAAAAAAGATAATGGGGACTTTAGTGAGAAAACTCACTAGAGACAAAGCAAACAATTCATACACAAAGCATATACAATTCTGGTACAGCAAGAAAGGAGAGAAACATTTAGAAATGATGAACCAGTTAGAATATTCGGTAGAGTTTATCCATTTTTGCTTTGTCTTTTTTTCTCTGAAATTTTCTGGGGACCCCTTAGAACCTTCTGGAGGACCCCTGTTTGAAAACCCCTGGGGTAAGTGACCGAGGTAGATCCCGCTGCATGGCAACCACAACGGGGAAAAAAATGTTGTCATTGTTGTTTTATCTGAATAATTAAATATAATTAATGTAAACATAATTGAATGTGTTTTTATACCGTGTTTTGGTTGTCAGTCACTGCTTTAGCAGCAAGGGCAGCGGGCTTCGTTAAAATCATGGTAGCCTATCACTCTCTCCTGGCTTGCTTTAATTTGACTCCGAATATAATCGTGTTCTTCTCTCACACTTCACTTTACAGTTACTGTAAACTCTCAAGTTTATAAACTCGAATAACCTTCTGATTTGTAAAGTCGCGAGACTTCTCCGCCGCCCCCAGCAGTAAAAATATTAAGTGAGCAGCGCGAGCTCTTCATTCTACCTGCTGCACGCGCTGATCAAAGCATGGCCAAATCTCAGTCAAGACGCGGCTGCCTTTGCGTACTCGCTTTACTGTCCGCAGTTGCAGTTATCTGCATTTGCATAATTTTAGCAAGCAAACAGAGTTGTTGGTTTAAAACCAAACAAAGCAACCAGAGATGCGCCTTCACACACGGCGCTGTTGCTGCGGACTCTCTCATGTGCTCCGACATCGGCAGGTAAGACAATCAAATATGAACCTTTAAGTTTCAGCATTGAAAACATTAATACAAAACTGACTTTTATTATCGACCTGGGTGCCACTGTCCTCGTGCGAGGACATTATTTTTAGTGAATTTCTCTGACACCATACATGTTTTAAGTCCGGATGTCCTAAGAGCACATTCAGGGCTTTTCACAGATACCATTTGTTTTGAGGTTTCATCAGGAAAATGACTTCTCCTTTTAAAAATGACGGAATGGTCAGATTTAGCAGTCTTATGAAAATATGCAAACATTTTGTAGCCTGATTATCATTTAAATATGACAAATTTTCAAATTGTTTGTTATAAATTAACATCTCAGGAAAATGAATGGGGTTTCTAATCAAAATATGACTTTCTATTACAAAACAGGGCATTCATTTTATATGGGACTTAAAGCATGCTTATCAGACACAACACAACAAGTGAATAGAGAAAAATACATATCAATGTTCCTATTACATATTGTTATGAAAATGTTGCCTTCTTTACTTCCATTATTAGCAACAATTATTTTTTATTACATGTTGCTCCAAGAACACATTATTATGCAAATTAGATATGCTAGATACATTGCATTGAATGGAAAACCCGATGTATGGTCATGTATGTATTTTACCCACACATTGCATAAAGGAAAATGTATATCAGTTAATTCCGTTATATCTTTCATAACAGTTGAGAATCATCTTTAAACAAAGTTTGGTTAGAAAAAAATCCTGAAACCTGAAAATTGATTGGTGAATGAAAAAATAACATTAATCCTATTGTTTTTGCCTATACATGTCATGTCAACCCCGGTGTCCACTTACAAGGACTTAGCATAACATATGAATAAAATATAATTTTTCAAAAAGAGAAAATCCATTTGTTTCTTGTGCTCCAAACAATGTAATGACATTGTTACTAAAATAAAATAAAAATACTAAATTCAAAATACTTTGTTCTCCTGTTTTCCTGGGTCTTATGAAGGATTGGAAACAATGCTGTAAGTAATTCAAACAGTGATCCACAATGATCAATGTAGAGAGATAATCAGTTAAGGAGATTAGATAATGCAGCCTTGCAAGTGCAACAGGTGGGTGGACAAACAGTTGAGTTTGGATGGACCGAACATTTTGATTTAAATATCTTGAGATATGCATACAATTATAATCAATATCTACCATTTCTCCTTCACAACCAGAGCACATCCATAGCTTACTATTACGTTTTCAGTCTCAGTCCCGGCTGAAAAATCCTCCCTCACATCTGCCCTCCCTCTCTCATTTCTGTCAATAGGGGGGAGGGGGAGATGTGAGGGAGGCTGTTTCAGCCGGGACTTTTTACTGCGCCGAGTCGAAGTACTCTCAGAAGTGCTATTCCGCCATACATTATAGTTCTCCTTTTTAATCCGCTTAGAAAAGCGCCACGTTTTATTTTATGTCACCATACTTAACCGTTCAATTATTGGTGTAACTGTATTTAAAGGGGAAACATGGAGGTGTTTGGTCGCTTCTAACTTGATCTCTGTTTGGTACAATAGTGAATGAACTGGGCTTAGTGGGCTAGGCTAAATGCTATCAGATTGTCACTGCGCGTCAGAGAATGCACTCACTCAGACGAGAGAGGTATGTATCAACTCGTTTTAGTTAAGGGAATAACATAGTTTAATATGAAAAAGCGGTGAAGTATCCCTTTAAGAAACCCATTCCATGAAAGCTCTCTACACACTGTTCTCTTTCTAATCTGAAGGCCACATGAAGTTTGGAGGTCTGTAGCTATTGACTCTGCAGAAAGTTGGCGACTTCTGCACACTGTTCACCACAGCATGTGCTGACCCCGCTCCACTTTGTGGCTGTTGTTCCCAATTGCTTCCACTTTGTTATAACACCACTAACAGTTGACCGTGGAATATTTAATAGTGGGGAAATTTCACGTATGGACTTATTGCACAGATGGCAACCTATTATGCTATACCACACTTGATTTCTTGATTTTATACACCTGTGGCCATAGGAGTGATAGGAACACCTGAATTCAATGATTTGGAGGGGTGTCCTAATACTTTAGACAATAGTGCATGTGTGTGCGCACGCATGGTTATTCTATAATTATTTAGTTGGAAAAAAAAATGACCACCATTATTCAACATTAAATTGGAATGGGTCCGTCCGGACAATTGTGTACATACTTGTGTACATTGTTGACAATTGACCTTGGATGCTGTCTGCAACCACTTAAAGGGTTACTTCTGCCTAGACGTGCCGATTTTCGATAATGCGATTTATCACGATAATGAATATGCACTATATTGTTATCGTGGGCACTTTAAAATATCGTAAATAATAATTTATTAACAATTAATATATTTTTTTATAATGCACTCAAGAATACTTTGCTCATCAACCATGCTCAACACCGCTGTTCTGCGCGTGCTCAGCTCAGATGTAAACAAGCCCAACGTGCGTTTGCACCAAGGGGGTAATCTAGCGCTCGGAAAGCGTTCCACCCCTAGGGGCGGCCATTGCTAACCAAGCCATCACCTGCTGTTAGCATCCCATTGACTCCCATTCATTTTTGAGTCACTTTGACAGTGAATAACTTTACATCTGAGACGTTTAAAGACTCCATTTGTCCATTTTTTTTTTCTAAAGAAACAGGACAATGCATAAAAGGCTCCGTTACCTTGTATCTAACACTATCGCCCAGCAGAAGCTGTTTTTGTAAAAATAGGCTAACTATTGCATCATAACCAACGCGACTCTGTCGCACAGTTGAGAAATTACCGTATAGACCTGAGGAGAAGCTCGCAGGCAATCTTTTACTGTCCATGAGACAGTCGGGGGGACGTGGAGACATAAAGTCTGATAAAGTCAAGGGGGAAGAATGGGGAGACGCCCATAGTGAGCCAAAAGCAACGGGAGAAAATATTTAAACAACGTGATTCAGCTTTCACTTTCCACAACTACTAGAAGACCTACAGCTGTCCGACAGGAGGCTCACGTCACATCTACGTCCTCAAGCTCAGTCTGAGCCTGCGCAGTTCGCTCAGCCATCAGGAAGTGAGTGCCCCTAGGTTGACTTCATTATTTCGCCGTTGACGTCAATGGGGTCGCTGTGTCCATTTCTTTTACTGTCTATGGTTTGCACATGACTGAATGGGTGAAGGAGACGGGCTGCTGAAGTGCCGCTCAGTGACAGCAGAGGGCGCTGATGGAACGGCAGAATGCAACGGTTACCCCGGGAACCCCGCAAACAAAAGCATCGGCGCTAGTGAAGTTTTTAAAACAGCCATTCGTTTTTTCTAATCTCAAACCAAATACTTAATACTTAAAGACTTAATAGCCTATTTATTTTCAAGCTTAAACATTTTTATGTTTTAATCTGGACTACAACATGCCCTAATAATTAGAACTGTTCTAATTATTTGTTATTGTTCAGTAAAACTTTGAAAACATACGACTTCATTAGTTAACATGTTAATTCATTATTACCAAACTGACAACGAAAAATACTTATAAAGAATGAATTCTTCTAAGTAATGTTCATTTCTTAGTTACTGTTTAATAACATTAAAATCAAAATAACATAAATAATCTAAGATAAAACTAACAATGATCAGTATTTCTTAACTAACATTACCAAAAACATTATACTTTCTGTACCAAATGTAGCTATTGTTCAGTCTTAGTTAATGCATTAAATAATGAGACCTTATTGTAATTTGTTACCTGTTGTTCTTTATAGCCTAATTCTGTTTGAAAATTGTACTTTTACAGCTCTGAAAAAAATCAAGAGACCACTTAACATTGATTTCTCTTAATTTTTTTTCCAGAGCTGTATATATTTTTGGTGCATTATTGTATTTAAACATTCAGTTATACTTAAATAGTTCTTAAAGCTGTTATGCTATGGCAACACTTTTTTACAACTTATTTCAATATCGTGATAATATCATATATCATGATAAAACGTCAGCAATTAATCGCAACATGAAAAATTGATATCGGCACATGCCTACTTCAGCTATTAGCATATGGCTTTGTATCAGTAGAAACCCTGGAGTATATTCGAATGGTTGTGCTCCCCCCCCCCCCCCCCCAATTTGCGCGGAGGAATTGTTGGCCAGAGGCTAAAGACTACAGCCAGCAGAGGGAGCCATTTCCACATGTTTTTAACTCGCGCATGGGGGATGGGAGATTACACTCGCAGCTGTAGCCTCAGGCCTAGTCCACACGTACACGGCTATTTTTATTACCGGAGTTTTTCCTCCTCGTTTTAAAAAACAATCCACATGAGCACGGTTTTAAAAAAAATCTGTCCACATGAGAACGCAAAACTACGCTATGATTGGCTGCCTGATTTCCACATGGGTCCCATCCACGGCACCGATGGACATTGCACTGACTGAGGGATGCCATGGGCTCAGTGAAACCCTTCTACAAGTTCCTTTACTTGGACTCAGTGACAGGTAACTGCATACACAGGTGCAGGGCCGAAGTGGACTGTAATAACTTCACACACCTTCCTTTACTATTTTGTATAATTGCATTCTGGCGCCTTTGTTCTGCAATACAATGAAATAACTGAACATGTATCTGGCTATACATGTGATAAGCGCTGTTAGTAGAGTCCACTGCATAGACTCGACTTACGTGAATCAAAAGGAGATAACGTGGAAAATCTGACGTCAAACAAAGGAGAGAACGGCGCGCACTTCGACTTAAAAAGCCGAAATCTCCGGTTTCACCCTCTACACGACAACGCTGTAACCGGAGTTTCTAAAAATCTTCACCCTGGCCGGAGTTTTCAAAAAAGTCCGGTTTCAGTAACCGGATAGAGCGTTTGCGTGTGGACGAACAGCCAAACCGTGTAGAAAAATCTGCGGTTTTGAAAATACCCGTGTTCGTGTGGACAGGGCCTCAGGCATTCATGTTTAAACAGTGCTGCCAGCACAGCAATGTAAGTCTTTCAACTTCTCAAACTAATTTCTATGAAAGTTAAGCTTTCAAAGGCATGAACTGAAAACGCGCCAGACTGAACATGCGCTGTGAATCTATGCCAAGTTTACCTCAGCTCTCATCACGAGCTCATCCGTGATTGTCAATATATCTTACTCCTGCAGCGTTTTGGGCTGTGAGACTCCCTCAGCGGCTAAATCACATATTGAACAGACACGTTCAGTTTTTAATTGTAGTGTAACTGATCATTTCATGAAGATGATCGCGGTTGCGGTGGGAAAGTGATCAGATTGAGTAATCTAGTAGCAAAGCATTCTGGGAATTGTTGTCTTTCATCCCCATGAGACAAAAATACGTTTTCTGTATTTTCTCAGTCTAGAAAGCACTAAATAAAAAATAAAAAATTCACATTTCTACTGCATTAATGACCCAGTTTAAATACAGATTCATCTTCCCAGCGCTGAAGTACTCCTTTAAACCCTGAGTGATGTTTTAAAAAAACATGTCCAAGTTTCTGGACATGTTCTGAATATTAACAAACTGACAAACAGATCAAACTTCTGCTGTCAAAACAGGATCAACCAGCTTCACAAAGCCCTATATTGCCACATTGTCTGTCCTTCGTCCACATTTCCTGCATTTTGTGCCAAACGTACATTGTGTTTCCTTGTTTTGATGTGTGAAGTCTTTTATTACTGCCTTTCAAAGAATTTGACTTGGTATTTCATCTGGGGTCACGCTTTAACTTGCTGTAAAAGGATACAGAGAGGAGTTAGTTACAGTTGCCGGGCATATCCTGGATAGAGAAGGCATTTGTCTTCTTTTGGATTAATGGCATGTGATGCTTGGAATACACAACCACATCTGAATGTGAAAGAAGTAAAGAAAAGTGTGTTTGGTCTCCACAGACTGTGCCGTTACCCACGGTCACTCTGACACATCGCAGTCTAATAGTTTTAACTTGCCTGCATCAAATAAAAGCCACTGAGGTTTTTTTTCTGTTTTTGTTATTATCATTATGCAGATTACACACAGTCGCTGACAAAATGTCTTCTGTTTTGAACCCCCGCAGGGCTTAAGTAAATACTTTTAGCTTTCTCATTCGGACTGTGGCAAGTTTTTTTTACTTGCTCTGCCAATATTTTCACTGGCCCTGAGTCAAAAAAAATATATGTATATGTTTCACTATAGGGTAATATTTTTTTTATTTACATACTTTCTTAAACAGCTACTACATTTAGCTATTTTAAATCTCAAATTAATCTAATTTTGTTCGTCTGGCCAAAGGAGAACTGACTCCCCTGACTGAGCCTCTTTTCTCCCAAGGTTTTTCCCCTCCTCTACTCTGTCTCCAATGGAGTTTGGATTACTTGCCGCTGTTGCCTTTGGCTTGCTTATTTGGGGACACTTAATATTCAGCAATTTTGTTGATTTGAATGCACAAACACTATTGGATGAGAATTGAAATGAGCCGGATGATGACCACTGTTTTCTCCAGAGCTGCTTTGTAATTGAATTAAACTTGTTCTATAATTGACAAACTTTACACACAACCAGCAGAATTTAATTCTGTTTGCATCATTTTCTGTTTATCACTGTAAAGCGCATTATATTCCGCGCGCGAGCAGAGAGATTCACGCTCGCGCACTATGTTAATGTACTTTCGTGCTACAATAATGTGCTCTCGACATTTGACAGGGAAATAACGCCATAATAAACCGCTTTATAAATAAACTTGAAATTACTTGATTTAAGTATGCAATGAACTTTCCGATGTTTCTCCTAAAGAATTTGATGAAATTGATTTAATTTCGTTTTGAGGTCCCTGACCTATATATATATATATATATATATATATATATATATATATATATATATATATATATATATATATATATATATATACATACACACTTATCAGGCATAACATTATGACCACCTTCCTGATATTGTGTTGCTCCCCCTTTTTTTAGCTAAAACAGCCCTGACTCATGGAGACATGGACTCCACTAGACCCCTAAAGGTGTGCTGTGGTATCAGGCACCAAAATGTTAGCAGCAGACCCTTTAAGTCCTGTTAGTTGTGAGATGGGGTCTCCATGGATCGGACATGTTTGTTCAGCACATCCCACAGATGCTCGATTGGATTCAGACATGGGAAATTTGGAGGCCAAGTCAACACCTCAAACTGTTGTGCTCCTTAAATCATTCCTGAACCATTTTTGCTTAGTGGCAGGGCGCATTATGAAGCGTGAAGGTTCTGGAGAGGAACTTTGCGAAGGAACAGCAAGGCACTGCTCGTTCAGATCATAACAGGCTTAGAGCGAGCACTTATACGAGTGGAATTTGCTAATTTGTTCCCTTTGCTGTCTAGGAGGAACAGTTTTAAATATTAAAGGGTTGATGTCATTAATGACTACCCCTAATGTCGTTCCACAGCAGTGAGTGCTCCGTTCATTTTCGGAACAAAGTTTAAGATATTTTATATTTAGTCTGAGAGTTTTTCTGTTCCTTCAATGAAAGTGTATGCACACTACTGTCCATGTCCAGAAAGGGAATAAAAACATCACCAAAGCAGTCCATATGTGACATCAGTTAGTTAACTAGTCTCTTGAAGCATTGAAAATACATTTTGGTCCAAATATATTGGAGGATTGAAAACAAACCCAGAAGAGAACACAATGCTGAATAAAGTTGTTGTTTTTGTTATTTTTGGACCAAAATGTATTTTCGATGCTTCAAGAGATTCTAATGAACTAACTGATGTCACATATGGACTACTGTGATGATGTTTTTATTCCCTTTCTGGACATGGACAGTATAGTGTGCATACACTTAGAAACGCTCTCGGACTAAATATAAAATATCTTAAACTGTGTTCTGAAGATGAACGGAGGTCTTACGGGTGTGGAACGACATTAGGGTGAGTCATTAATTACATACATTTCATTTTTTTGGTGAATTAACGCTTTAAAGACAAAAATTGTGATTTCTTTTCTTACCTTTTATGTTGTTATAGTAGCTAGATAACACTATAGCTTAACACTGATCTAATCTTTAATCACTAACCATCAAATTTAACTGCAAAAACTGAATTGTTATCGTCTTGACGGTGTTGTTAACTTCATGCACATACCATGACAATCTGATAATATGCTTTCAAGGGCTATTCATTGTCGTGAATACGAGTGATGCATCATTATGTGATTGATGGTCAATGTCATATCACTTACCAGTGATATAAAGACTGTGGTACTCTTATAAGAAGTCCTCTTATGTTTCACATAGTTGATTTCTTCCATCACTGCCTCTAAAAGATCTCACCTTTCCTTTTATCTCACAGGACGCCCCTTGAAATCAGACATCAGAGTTCTTTGTGGCGTATATTTTCCTTACACATCACTGCTGCGTGTAGAGACAAAACAAGTTTGAACCATATTAAAGCACAAGAGAGAGAGAGGGCTAACACTGATCTAGCACTAATTTTCAGAATTCTGCCCGATTGTGCATATGTTTTGGGTGCGTGTGTGTGAAAGCTGGAACTCCTCAAGGTTCATTGAGCTCTCGGGTATCACTTCTCCTCTGGCTCAGACTTGCCTCAAGATTCTCATTTTTCATGCTGACACAAAAACCTAAAGGAGCATATATCTGCAGGAAATGTGAGTGTGTCATACTCCTTAAAGCATTGAGTTTCCAAATGAACAATATGCAAGATTTTTGGAATCCAAAAACCACAAGAAAAATTGTATATACTTTGACTTGTGTACTTGCATTATCCCAAATGTTTCCAACAATGTTGGAAAATACAGATACATAAACAGTTTTAAACAGTAGCTATGTTTCCATCACCCTGTTTTTATTCGCATTTTAAAGTATCACAGCATAAACAAGTGATGGAAAGGCCTATAGCATGATAAGCCAGACTCACATCAAGATGTTGGGTCTGGGAACACACCTCAATCAGAGGGGCAGGATAAATGGTTGTCTTTCAAATTCCCCCTGCAAGCAATAGGATAGCGCTTCAACCAACCAGAGCAACCAGTGAAGCTGAGCTGATAGTTGGAGTCTTGTCGAATTGCTTCCATTTGCTGTGGCTTCAACTGTAAAAATGATTTTTTTTTACAGTGTGCCTTGTTGGCAAGTGCTATTCGCACTAGCTCCTCCTAACAATGCCTGGCTTTGCAAAACAAGATGTAAAAAAACTGCCCATAATTCAACATCCTCACTGGCTCAATCAGTAAAGTGTATGGCTAATGGATCATTGTTTTGTCACGATCAACACAGTTTCAAATCCGCCTTTTGCAGAGCTTGCTCTTCTCTCTTTTCTCATCACAAATCACATCGGAAAGGCATTTATTTTGAATAAAAATTAAGAAAATGTTCTAAATGTGGAAATAAAGTGCCTAACAAAATGTTTAATTACAATAAAAGCATTTATTGGGTAGGGTTAGAGGTGGGTGTAGATAATTTAATAATTTAAATAAAAATAATAATTCACACTGTTATTATTGCATCCTGTTAATATACAACAATACTAAGGTGTAAATAGTATGTATGCTGTCAAAATAAAGTATAAATTACATGTAATTAGGCTACTAATTATATAACAAAGAACTGCAAATTTATATGGTGTAAATAGAATATATCACTATTTTCACTTAGTAAATAGCATCAACAGCTATTTGTACATTTAGGGTAAATATCATCTATCGCTAAGAAAATATATATAATATGTTGAAAAATATGTTTATTTCTATTAACACTTGGTGTAAACAGCATCTATTGCTATTTGCACTTAGTGTAAATAGAAATTAAATTCTATTTACACTTAGTACAAATAGCCGCTGCCAATTTTACCTCTTCCCAACAGGCAAAACCCCCAACAATCAAGAATGCATGAGTATATGGTGCCCTGGCTTATGATTTGAATTTTTTGAATTTTTCATTTATTTTAAGAAAGGGGGAACAATGCATATTAATGAACATTAAAACAAATGTAAATATGCCAGATTATAGCCTTACGCTAATTTCCATCTGCAGACCCCCTGGCAGGTAGATGTTATACATAAAAGAAAGAAGAAAGAAGAAACTATATCAATCAGACAAAGACAGACACAATAATACAACAAGCAATATCAGAATACACAACAAAACAGCGACAAGTTAATTAGAAAGAAAAAAACAAAACAAAAACAAAAAACAAAGTAATAATATTACTCATAATTTACAATTCATCTATATTACACCAAGTCTAAAAAAGAAGTTGAATGAATTACGGATATTGCACAGGCCCATCTTACAAACTTAACCTCAAATATGGTCGCATATTTGGGTCTCTCTCAGCCACCTTTTCAATTTTATTTTAAACGTAAGAAAAGTAGTACATTCCCTCACTGAAAGTGGGATATTGTTCCAAACCCTAGAGCCCTGAAATGACAGAACATTTTGAGAAAAAGATGTACGTCTAAATGGGGGATCACAGTCACCTCTAACGGTGGCTCGCGTTACTCGTAAACCAGAGCCACTAAGAGATGTCTATGGATGTCAATGGGGCAAAACGAACAGTAAATGAGGGAGAAAAAAAATAATTCTGATCCTGCACAAAAACTAACAATGTACCAAAGCCAATGTTGTTGCTACCTTCTTTGACATGCCCAAGACTGTGATAAAAGGTTAAAAATTCAGTCCACAATCACTTTTTATATTGAAAATAGCCATTTTGTTTGTGTCACCCCTACCACCACCCCAAATCAGTGACATAATATATAAACATGGCAATTTAAGAATAAAAATCCTTGATTAAAAAAACAAAAAAACATTTAGTAGTTTTGATCTGGGCTGAGGTTGATTAACATATTTATGCAAAAAAATAAAATAAAAAATTGTTTAATATTTATCCAATACATTTTTACAGCAGTTAAATTTAGTGGATGCGGATCATCATTTAGTGGATCATCCATGAACATAACGACAGGAATTTGTCCAGAGTGTATTGTTGCATTTTTGCTGAAAGTTGTGGCCAAATTAAAGGGGTGGTAAAACACATTCTTTAGAAGGCTTGATTATGTTTGTGGGTTGCATTTGTAGCATGTGTTCATGCTTTGTTTAAAAAAAAAAAAAAAATCATTATTTTTCATATATTTTACCTTTATTTTACACTGCTCTGTCCCTCCTTGTAAAAATGATCTGATGGTTTCCGGGTTCTTTGAAGCCTGTCCCTCAAAAATTGACCTTTTTTTGCCTTATGTGACATTACGTGAGGGAACAGGGTAGAAAATTATTGTGTTAGTTGATCGGTAAAGTTATCACGGGCTGTGGGCTTCCGTGCCGCCAGTAAATGTTTAAACACTGACTATCACTGACTGACACTGAGATTGGGCATGTTGGATTTACAACCTAAGATCATCCACTTCTCCTGATATATGTGACATTTTTTTGTTTGTGTAATGTAATTTGAAGTGTATGAAGCCTAACATAAACATTAAAAGACACTGAGCTCAAGTAGTCTCTCACTCAATCAAGTCTCTGGCTCAGCGCCAGTCAACGCACTAAAACTAGATTTACATTTTTGTATGTAAACACAATTTACTCGGAGGAGGGGTTTATGTAAATATTGAACCCGCTGATGTCAGCAACTCTGGAGGAAAAGGCTGTAGTTCCCTACTGGCCGTTTGCTGTAGTCCTTAGAAATTGATTTCTTTAAAAGTAAATATCTCCCTTTGCTTGAAACTTTGAATGTTGTAACTTTGCAAATGTTGTTTATACTCAGACAGCAACATTACACACTAGCTAAAGTTAGAAAAGTGAAATCGTGTTTTACCACCCCTTTAAGATTTAAAAGCACCCCATAGTGGATGAAAATGTCCCCAACAGCACATAAGGGTTAATGTTTTTTAATTCACTTGAATGCAGAATATTACTTTTACCCCGTTTAAACTTTAAAGCTTATTTTAGATTACCTTTAACTTAGTTTTTTGTGTACAAAATAGTGTTGCAATGTAGGGCTGCTAAACGATTAATCACGATTAATCGCATCCAAAATAAAAGTTTGTCTTTACATTTTATAATAAACATAAATATATGTTGAGAATCACTTATTTTTCCATGGTGTTTTCATGCACGAGATTTACATAAGAAGTAGGAGGCAATGGTGTTTGAGACTCACAGTATGTGATGTCCATGCACTGAACTCGTATTATTTCACTGTGGCAAGTTTAATAAAACATTTCTTTCTAGGGCACCTTTAAAAAATCATACATAGGCCGTTAAGTCCATGAGACCGCAGGGTGTCCCATTTGTCATTTTAGGCCTCAGAAGGGTGCTCGCGAGCGCCCCCCCTTAGCGGCCATTATGCGCCCTCGATACGCACTTCTGCCGAGCCCGCACTGGTGCGAGCTACGCAGCAGACTTCTTCCCGGCGGTCAAAGCTGCATAACCTCGTGAAAGTGCGGACTCAGAGGAAGACCGTGAGGGTTTAGGGTGCCATTTGGGACAGGGCCATTGTGATTTCTGGATTTTTTTTATTTAGATTGTCTCTCACAATGGACATGCACCTACGATGACAATTTCAGACCCCTCCATGATTTCTAAGTGGGAGAACTTGCAAAATAGCAGGGTGTTCAAATACTTATTTTCCTCACTCTGTATATATATATATATATATATATATATATATATATATATATATATATATATATATATATATATATATATATATATATGATATATATATATATATATATATATATATATATATATATATATATGTGTTTGTGTGTGGTTGTGTGTGCTGTGTATAATTATGTATATTTTAAAACATGCACATACATGTATTTATTTAAGAAATAGTTGCACGTATATACTATATTTATATCATTTATATTATATATAAATATTTTACATATAAATATTTTTTAAAAAAAGCTTAAATATACGCATGCATGGTATAAGCTTCTCCTAGAGTCACCGAAAATCTTAGGCCCCGTCCACACGGAGACTGTAGGTGTTTCTCAATATCAAGGATGCTTCCTTTGAAGGACCAGATCCTTCCAAGTCACTTCCTTCAGAGGCTAGGCGAGGCTCCTCTTTAGCATTCGGAGAACACGTAAATGGAACAGGCTAGCAAGTGCACGTCATTACGTCAGTGAAAAGGTCCGTTGGCCATCAATAACGTTATGTGTAACGTTATTTGTATTTTTTTTATATCAATACAGTAGTAATTTGTACCGGCATTTAAACGTTAAACTTTACTTATATTTACTACGGTTATAACGAATGTTTGGTAACGTAAATAAAAGCATTGTGGCAAGCAGCGAGGTGCGGGACCGTGAGAGCGCGCAGGTGAAGTGATAATGAGCGGCAGCTGATCGCCACACCGGTCTCGGCTCACGGCAGTGACGGGAGTATAATTGGAGGAGTGTGGAAGATGAGAGAGGACTAGGCCTGGACTTTATGTTATGATTTGTTTATGTTTTATTATGTGTGTGCGGGCAGTCGCCCGTGAGGGGCTTCCTGCGTTACTTACATTTTGTTTATTATTTATTATAAAGTTGTTGAACGTTCGTCAGTTCCCGCCTCCTTCCTTTACTTCCAATCTACAAGCAAAGCTGCGCGCATAGGATTGTGGGTGATTTGAGAACGCGAAGAGCGCGAAGGCTACTCATATGCATCCTTTCCTGTATATGACATATTTTTCGAACGAAAGACTCAGTCCTTGGTTGAAATTCCGAGGATCCTCGACATTGGAACAGTCCTTCGTCGGGTGTCGATGACGTGGCATCCTTGGAATTCTGGCTTCCGAGGATCCTTCCTTGACATTGAGAAACGCCTTGTATATGGGAAAAAATTGTATCGTATTATCTTTTCGTCCAGATAGATCTGGGCGGAGTTTTAGGAGCCTGAAACCGGTATTTTTTGAAACCGGGTGCTAGAGTGGATAAATCTGAAACTGACACCCATGTGTTTTCGTGTTTACAGGCCCCGTACGCTAGAAGACTAAAAGGCAATACAACTACAGGCACAGGGCATGCGCAAATCCATATTGTGTTGTTTAATTACTGTATTTCTTTATAGTAAGGCTATGTTTAGGGTTGGGGTAGGTGTAGGCATTAATAAAATACAATCTGTAAGTAGCAAATCTATTTATTGTTATTTTATCATAATATTTTACCACAGATCCTACCATTGCTGTACAAGGAAGTCTTCTTCTCTGTTTTTAGTGTTTTTCTGTAGCAGTGATTACAGCGACACACACTGGCCTGGCATGTATACTACATCGTCTTGAGTTGGTTTCGTATGCAGATCTTTTCTGAGACGGGGGGGGAAGATTGGATATGGAAAGCTCTGGCTTAGTGTGGATTCAGCCTTAAACACCAAATATTTCAGAACAAAGTGCAGATTAAGGGGCAGTAATAAATAGATCCCCTTCCTACGTCAGAATGGGAGAGAAATATTTTTTCTTTTTACATGCTTGAAGAAAAAGGCTTACCAAAACAAAGTTACCGTGTTTCCTTTTTCATGTTTTCTGGGTTGGTGAGACCCGATTATAAGTCCGATTTTCATGATATGTCCCTTTTAATGTAATGCTTAAAATCATATCTAAATGGTAATGAATACATTTTATTTTATGCTGACTTATACTTCAGTAATGAGAAATTGATGGTCATGAAATGTCAGAATGTTGAAGGAAATTTTTTTTTATGCAAAATATAATTTCTTGTTATTTTGGAGTGAAAACTGATTGTAACCCTATGCTGAAGTTATGATGAGACCTGTCTTCTGATCGCAGGGACATTCTGCTTCAGGGTGGCTCAGCGGTGGACGCGGCCATCGCAGCGCTGCTCTGCACTGGACTGGTCAACCCACAGAGCATGGGCTTGGGGGGAGGGGCCATCTTTACCATTATGGACAAAACAGGTGTGTCTTTGTTTACGTATTGTGAAAAGTCACTGTAAAGTAAATTGGAGTATTATGGTTATGTTTGTTTTGGCCTTTGCTGTAAAAATTGCATCATAAGGAGTCATAAAACGTCATCACTATGACTGATTCTCAAGAAGTTTAACAGTAAGCTCCCTATTGAAGAATCCAGCATAAACCAGCAGGATTGGTCCAGGCTTGTTTATCCTGTTTAAAGCTGGTATCCCTGCTACCAATAATATAGGTAATACTTTATTTCAATGGTCCACTTTAGATGTTTGACTATAACTTTGCAACTATACATGTCAACTTATTCTACTAACCTGAACCCTAACAACTAACCCTAACCTTACAGTCTAATAGACTACTAATAGTCTGATGAGAGTAAATTGACATGTAGTTAGTTGCAAAGTTACTTACAGTTAGTAAAATGTGGACCATCGAAATAAAGTGGAACCAAAACATGTTCTAAGAACGTTCTGTTAACATTACCATTAGGTTTAAAGTGTCCAGTTATTATAAAGTGTAACCAAAACATGTTCTAAGAACATTTTGCTAACAATCTCATTAGATTCCAAAGGTTTTTTGTTTGTTTCGTACATTTAGGGAACATTCCATTTGATCATTTTGTAAACATTATGGGAATGTTACTTTTGAATGTACTTTGAACATTCTGAAACATTTAAAAATCATTATCATCCAACTGAAACATTTCAGGAAAAAAAAGTTATACATGATTAACAATTTTGTGCTAATTATTACATACCAGATAACTCTCACTGAACTATTAATGTTACTGGAAGAATGTTTGATGATAACTTTGAGAGAACCTTGAGAGAATGTTCTGAGAATGTTCCCTGTTATTTTGATAAATAAAATCTACATAAACCCTCCAGTTTAAGTGCTCCTCTGTTTTTTTCAAGGCAAAGTGAAAATCATCAGCTCAAGAGAAACAGTCCCAAAAGGTGTCCAAGCGGATTTGCTGAATAAGTGTCCGAAATCATTGACATTCGATACAGGTAAAGATCTACATGGAAGCAGGGTAAACTTATTCCATATCAGAATGGAAGTTAAATGTCTTAAAGGTGAACTATGTAGTATTTTTGCAGTAAAATATCCAAAAACCACTAGGCCAGTGTTATATATTTTGTTCAGTTCAGTACCTACAATATCCCAAATGTTTCCAACTATTTGTAAATTGTGAGAAAATTGCTATTTAACTAAGGACAGGGACGTTGAAGCATAGCGTTTGAGGGAGTCGCCTGTCAATTGCGTCATATCTGCGTTACCCTCGGTTTCGGCTTTTATTTGGCAGGAGCGCTTTACTCTTAGCAGTGTGAACAAGTGAACGCACGGAGTAACGTCATAACATCGTTTTAAACACACTTAAATGTATCTAATATGATAAACAGAGCTCCATTACCTCAAAATCATAACCGGAAAAGCGGATCTGTGCAGGCGCCCGGCAAATGTGTCCCGTCCCGTCATAATAAAAGTCCCGGTATTCGCGAGGCGGGTATTTGTTTAACAATCGCTCCAGCAGCGGTGCTCAGGTCCATAACACTCGGTCCTGCTCTGCTTTAGACTACAGTAATGTTAATAACCGCATGCATGAACGTGATTTCTGCCCGAGTCCTATTTTTCACCGGCTGTGATGAGAAGACCACATCTCCCAAGATGCTGCGCTCACACTTTGCGTCATCAAACTACGCATTTGTTTTGCATAGGTGCCCTCCAGTGGACAAAAGCTGCATAGTGCACCTTTAAAGGGAAAGTTGACTCAAAATGTTGTTATTATTTACACCATGTATTCAACCTAATGTTAGTCCAACCCCATATTTTTCTTTTTCTTCCATTCAAATTCTTCCAAAATATTTTTTTTGAGTTTGGCTGTATAAATCGCCATCCACTTTCCATCCAAGCTGTCTCCAGCTTTTGTAATTCACAGAAAGAGGAAATTGTAGGTGATATGAGTAACCGATGACACAACTTTATATGGAATTGTTGGACTTCATAAGCTTGCCAGTTGGATTTTTTTTTTTCTGATGTATTAGATCTTACCATCTTGTGTAAAATAACACATGAGCAGGTTGAAGAAATAGAAAGTACAATGGAACATTGTTTGTAGGAGAAGGGGATTTTGTCTTAGGGGAAATGATGTACTAAAGTGGACTTGTTTTGCCTGTTTCATTTACTTGCGTGTACTTCCTGGACAGCTAAAATTCTAGATTGACTTGATAGCCTTTATAGTGACTTTTGTCAAATGTATTTACCCAAAATGACTGAAAAGCTAGATTCAACTGTTGACAAATGATGTGGTTGTCTAAATGTTCACACGCTGTTCATGCATAATGTGACTTTGTAATGATTGTATTTCTGTAATATTTGTATTTTCCAGATTTGTTCAAAAAAACAGATTAGTTTCTTTTTCAAAGATGGTTGTTAATGTAAATTGTAAAAGAACGAAACCACATCGAAAGTGTTTTAAAGCTGGAAATAATCTGATTTGGCAGTAGTTCATGACAATTCTTTGCATGCAGCATTCCTACAAAAGTCAAAATATTTTTTTTTCTCTTTTGTTTAAGACCAGTTTCACTTACAGTATTGAAATTTGTCTCTCCTTATTGCTCATACTTATGGTTAAATATTTAAAAAAGATGGCTAACCCTAATATTAAACTTTGGTACATAATTAACAGCACAACAACTCCTTGGAAGTCACTGGATAGGCATACCAGGAGAAATCCTCAGCTATGAACGGGCTCATCAGTTGTATGGAAAGCTACCCTGGGCCAAACTGTTCGAGCCCTCCATCAAGCTGGCACGAGAGGGCTTCTGCATGCCAGTCTACCTTGGCAAATTCTTGCAAAATGAACTTATTAAAAGACTAATTCGAGGCTCTGAACTCTGGTACTGTATCTACTCCAAACAAACACATACACACTTACATGTACACTACAGCATGTTATGACTGACAACTCAATGTAATAGTTTATTTAAATGGGCCATTTAGGATGAACCTTGAAGAACATTCCTAGTGATCAATGTCACAGAAGTAGGTTATGTTTTAGCCGCAGGCAAACCACAGAAAAATTGTGTAAAGTGATACTTTCTGCTGCAAGAATAATGGCAGCATTGATTCTATTACCAGCTTTCTATTAAATATGCTTGCTGTCTGGTATTTAATTTTATACTAAGTTAATACACTATATTGCCAAACGTTTTGGGTTGCACATGAACTTTAATGACATCTCATTCTTATTCTGTATGGATATATATAGAGTCGGTCCACTCTTTGCAGCTTTAACAGCTTTAACTCTTCTGGGAAGGGTTTCCACAAGATTTAGGAGTGTACCTCAGCATGCACTGACCCCGCTCTGTGATTTTAGTTCTGAGAGTTGCTGTTGTTCTCAATTGCTTCCACTTGTTATAACACCACTAACAGTTGACTGTGGAATATTTAGAAGTGAGGAAATTTCACGAATGGACTTATTGCACAGGTGGCAACCTATCACAATCCCACGCATGAATTAACTGAGCTCCTGCTGAGAGCGACCCATTCTCTCACAATTGTCTAGTGCTTGATTTTTTTATTTTTTTTACACCTGTGGCCATGAAAGTGATTAGAACACCTAAATTCAATGATTTCGAGGGGTGTCCTAATACTTTTGGCAATAAGAAACTTATTCAAAAACATATCTTACCGACCCCAAACATTTAAACAGTAGTGGGTTCATAAGTTTCACCACATTTAGTTTCAACTGGTTGGCTTGTTACATGAAGAATGCATATGAGCATGTTTGATTTAATTCTGGAATTGTTTTCTGTCTGCTTTTAGAAGCTTATTTCTTTTGTATTCTGTATCTTCTCTAGTAAACTGTTCTGCCACGAGAACAAGACCGTTTTTGGCCCAGGGGATACCCTGAAGTACCCCCAGCTGGCGGACACCATGGAAACTATTGCCAAAGAAGGAGCCACGGCATTTTACAATGGAAAAATCGCTGAGGACTTGATACAGGATATACAAGCGAGAAGTATGTACTGTTTGTATACAAACTTAAGACGCTGTAACTAGAACAAATGTAGTCCTTCCAAAATACACCATTTAGTTTTTTTTGGCAGGTGTGCTTGTTTACGCAGTTTACTTTTGGGTTTTTCAGATGGGATTTTATCACTAGAAGATCTAAAGACTTTCCAGGTCAGAGAGAGTGATGCGTGGACGGTCAAACTGGGAGAATATGAGATGTACTTCCCCCCTCCACCAGCAGGGGGAGCGATACTCAGCTTTATCCTGAAACTAATGCATGGTAGGGTCTAGTACAGGGGTGGCTAATGTCAGTCCTGGAGAGCCACAGTCTGCAGAGTTGTGCTCTAAATCTGATCAAACTCACATGACTTTAGCTTTCTAGTAACCCTTCAGACCTTGATTAGCTTGTTCAGGTGTGTTTGATTAGAGTCGGAGCAAAACATCTGCAGGATTGTGGCTCTCCAGGACTGACATTGCCCACACCTGGTCTAGTAGTAGATGACAAATTCACCATTGTTTCTATGCCAACTGTTGCCGTCACCTATACATATTCAGCACCCCTTTGTTGTCCTCAGGGTTCGGGCTCTCTCCAGCCTCCAACCAAGGAGAACAGAAAAACTTGACTTTGCATCGCTACCTGGAGGCGGTTAAGTTTGCAAATGGACAAAAGAATAACATCAAAGACCCCCTCTTCAACTCCAGAGATGTATGGCTCTAGCTTCATTTATCATACTGGGGTGCCTGAGTTCATAACATAATCAAAATGACATGCTTTTTTGTCTGGAACATTCATTTTACAATTACACAACATCAGAGTCTCCCTCATTTCCCCTCATCTGCTTCTTTTATATTTGCTATTTTTGGCTGTAGTAAGCATAATATTACTGGACATCTGTGTAGGGTTGAGTAAATACTATGAAGGGCCGGATGTTGTTTCTCATTAAGGCCACACCACACAAATGCATACAATTAGTGGTTGAAATGAAATCAAAATGTTTAACTAATCATGCATTCAAAGCAAGTATGATAAGAATTTGATTTCATTTAACAATATAACAAACAATTCCAAATCTTGCAAAAAGAAAAATAATGACAAAATCAATATCAGACTAAGCTGAACTAATTTCCCAGGACATTGTTATACTAGATTTAGTCATGTTTTTCTTGTGCCCCATGGATGCAGATGACGTACATCACAGATGAGAAGTTCATCGAGCGTATCAGAGCTCTGATCACTGACGGCCACACACACAACGCCTCTTACTACAACATCACCCCGTCAGTCGACCGCTTTGGCACCACACATGTTTCAGTGATGGCAGCAGATGGCACTGCTGTGTCAGTCACCAGCACCATAAACACCATGTGAGGCACATTTACAGTTCATCAGAGATCCTGTTAAAATGAACTTTTAAGTTAGGGATAGTATGGTTTTATATATATATATATATATATATATATATATATATAAATAAAAATTATTCAGCAGCAGGGATGTACATTGATCAAATGCAAGAGTATTTTATATTATTACAACAACAAAAATCTAATAAATGCTGTTCCTCTGAACTGTCTGTTCATCAAAGAATCCTGAAAAAAAAATATTGGTTTCCACACAAAAAATTAAGCAAGCCAACTGTTTTCAACATTAATACTAATAATAGTAAGTTATTCTTGAACACTAAATCATTATATTGAAATGATTTCCATGGGACTGTTTTAAAATACCATTTGTTCCTGTAATGTAAAAAAAATTACTCCAGTCTTCAGACTTGAGAAGAAAACGGTTATTTTAAATAGTAATCATATTTCACGGACCCACTTTATATTAGGTGGCCTTAACTACTATGTACTAACATTGTAACTAATCATTTGATACAATGCACTTGTTGTGTAAATACATGTTTTTACATTGTACTTACATTTAAAAAAATACCTGTATGTAATTACGTCTGTAATTACTTTCTGTAGTTACATTTGTAATTACACAGTTGGCACTTCCCTTAAGCCTAACCCTACCCTTAAACTGACCCATAGCACCACACCTGTCCCTAACTTTACCCGTATCCCACGTCAATTTCAGCAAAAGGGCTTTGCAATACAATTTGAAAACAGTAAGTACAGTGTACTTATTTTTTGATATAAGTACATAGTACTTAAGGCCACCTAATATAAAGTGGGGCCAAATTCATAATTTATATTCATAATAAATAATCTTCTATTCCTAAAAGCGTTTTTTTAAATGTATTTAATCATCTATCTTCAGGTTTGGGTCAGCTGTTTACTCTCCTAAAACAGGTATCATCCTCAACAACGAGCTTGTTGACTTCTGTGGCCGAGCAGATTCCATCACACCAGGTGACGATCCTTCACCAACTAGGGGAGAGCGGGGCACAACCTAACGCTTTTTGACTGCCTCAGTTTGTGTAAATCAGCTTGGGTTTCCCACATTAATTGCACACATGTCTAGTACAATTATTTGATTTTGTTTCATTAATACAGTGTATACTTTTTTTTCTTGATTTACCCCGAAAGAATGGAAGTGAAATTTGTCAACATGCCCCATAGGTGGGGTACATTGTAACATGACCAAATGACAGCTCGAACACCTGAAAGACGCCTACACCACCGCTCCCCTCCTGGTTCATCCTGACCCCACCAAGCCCTTCGTTGTTGAGGTAGATGCCTCCACCACTGGAGCGGGAGCGGTGTTGTCCCAACAACAGGGGACGCCGAGTCGGCTCCATCCATGTGCCTTCTTCTCCCGGAAGTTCAACCCGGCGGAGGTTAACTACGACATCGGGAACAGAGAGCTACTAGCCATCAAGCTTGCCCTGGAGGAGTGGAAGCATTGGCTGGAGGGAGCCCAACATCCATTTGTAGTCTTGACTGATCACAAAAACCTTGAGTACCTGAGAGATGCCAAGCGATTGAACCCTCGTCAAGCTCGGTGGGCGCTCTTCTTCACAATATTCAACTTCTCGATCTCCTATCGTCCAGGTTCCAAGAATGTAAAGGCAGATGCCCTGTCCCATCTCCATGCTCCAGAGAAAGTGCCAGAGAGGTCTGAACCCATCCTGTCAGAAAAGCTCTTCGTCAACCCCATCACCTGGTCAGAGGAGACCCTCTCCTCTGGATACCACCCACAGACCAACGGGCAGACGGAGAGGAAGATCCAGGAGATCGGCAGGTTTCTCCGTACCTTCTGC
The DNA here is from genome assembly GCF_024679245.1 of Pseudorasbora parva. NCBI lineage: Eukaryota > Metazoa > Chordata > Actinopteri > Cypriniformes > Gobionidae > Pseudorasbora > Pseudorasbora parva. Next base: position 30,622,131 of record NC_090194.1, read on the forward strand.
CACGGTCACCAGAACTCCTGGAGCCAGTTCCTAGGATGGGTCGAGTACGCACAGAACTCTCTCCGTCAAGCCACCACCGGACTTACACCCTTCCAGTGCGTACTCGGGTAACAACCCCCATTATTCCCCTGGTCGAGGGAACCATCGAATGTCCTGGCAGTCGATTACTGGTTCCGGGAGAGCGAGAGGGTCTGGGGCGAAGCTCATCACCAACTCCACTGAGCCCTGCGCAGACACAAGCTGACAGCTGACCTTCGCCGTTCTGCCACACCCTCCTTCCAGCCCGGGCAGAAGGTCCGGCTGTCCACCAAGGACATCAGGCTGCGTCTGCAATGCAGGAAGCTCAGTCCCAGGTTAATTTGCCCCGATACGATAGTGAAGCAGATCAACCCGGTCACCTACCAGCTTCACATCCCACCTGAATTCAGAATCCACCCCACATTCCATGTATCCTTATTGAAGCCTGACTACCCTACTGCCCCCCCCCCCCACACACACACACACACAGAGCGACTTTCCTCTTCTACGAGTGGCGTAGAAGAGGAAACCCCCCTTCAACTCATCGTAGAAGAGGGCACCGTGTATGAGGTGAAGGAAATCTTGGACTCCCGATGTCGTGGTGGTCTCCTGGAGTACTTGGTGGACCGGGAGGGCTACGGTCCAGATGAACGCTCATGGGGACCTAGAAATGACATCCTTGATCCTAACCTTCTTGAAACCTTCAATGCCTCTCATCCCAACAGACCTGTACCCCAAGGTAGAGGCCGACCACCATGTCTACGGCCCTCAGGAGCGGGCCGTGGAGGGGGGGGGGGGATGTCACAGACACGCCAGGCTCTAACGTCACGGTATCACAGCGCACACCCTCACCTGAGTTTTAATCACTCCCACCTGCAGCCCATCAGCACAGTATCCGGTCTCGTTTGCACAAGGTACCATATCCCTGCTGCTTACCTAAGGACTCCCTCAACGCAAGTTACCCATCTCCAGTGTCTTCCTCGAGTCTCCTTCGTTCTCAAGCGTCTAAATTGTATGTGTTCTGTGTTCTCCAGCGTCCGTCTCCACGAAGTCTCCAGCGTCTCTTTGCATCACCATCCTATTGACAACCCACCCAGGACTTCACTTCTACACTTCAGTACTTCAGTCACGTCTGCTCACTATAATGGTTTTGCACAATGTGGCAACTAGAAAAAACACTAAGTTTGTCAACCTGGCATGTGTGGAAAGTGTTAAACCATGTGTGTTACAAAGAACCCCGTGTTAGGTTGTGCCTGCGCTCCCCTGTATCTTCTTACATTTTGCATGTCTTGAATCTTCTTCTCACCATATTGTCTTTTTTTCTCTCCAGGTGAACAGCCTCCCTCCTCCATGGCTCCTGCCATCCTGCACTCCGTGTGCCAGAAGAAGACTCTTGTGATTGGTGGATCAGGAGGAAATTTCATCACCACAGCTATGGCCCTTGTGAGTCAGAGCCCTATCATACACCCGGCATGTGTTTTATCTAGTTTCAGCCATACGCAGATCTAATTTTCACGTCCAACGCCATGTTGTTTAAATAACAAATGCACTCGCAACCATCTGTTCCCCATGTGCTGGTCTGAAAACGAGGTCTGTTCAGGCACATTGTTGGCGCATTTCTATTTTGAGGCAACTGAAATAGACTGCGGCATTGACCAACGAAAACAAAGCAGTATTGGGCTGAGGTCATCGAGGTAGTTAAAAAGCTCCTTGTGGAAAGGCACCAGGGGTGGATGAGATTCGCCCTGATACCTCAAGTCTCTGGATGTTGTGGGGCTGTCTTGGCTGACATGCATCTGCAACATCGCGTGGTAGTTGGGGACAGTGCCTCTGGCACTCTGCCAGACCGGGTCGTGGTCTCTCTTTTCAAGAAGCGGGACCGAAGAGTGTGTTGCAACCAAAGGGGGACCACTCTTCTCACGCCCGTTTCATAAATACTCCATCTGCAGTCCGTATGCGGTGCGTGTTGCGGTGCGCATGCGATGCAGAAGCCGCACGCGCAGTTGTGCTTTCACATACGCCAGTGCGCACTGATCCGCGGCTGTATACCACAACACAACATTTATTCATTATTTTTATTTCAAATTTAAAAGTTGTTAGGCTACTGAACATGGGTTCACTTGTATACACTCTTTCATAGATGACACTTTTAAAGGAAGTGTATGTAAGATTGTGGCCAAAACTGGTACTGCAGGTGTATCCCCTCTCCCCCTCCCCCTGACTCGAGGTTGCCAGATAGGCTGCAGAATCCAGCAGGAACATTTGTCGCTGCAGCTGTGGTTACTAGAGCAGAGCTGGCAACCCGGATGCCGAAACACAACTGACTTTGTAATTGGTCGATAGGTGGAGGGCGGAGCTTCAGGCCAAAACACAACATCAGTTGAGGGCTGCAATAACAACTTTTAAATGACAATATCCTGGCCAGACTACTGTAGTCAGTGCTCTAAGTATTTGAAATTAACATGATTTCTTAATGTTTACTGACATATCAGGACCATTTTATGATTAATTGAAATACATTTCTTACATACAGTTCCTTTAAAAGCACTAAATATAAATGTTTTATTAAATTCCTTTATTCCAATTACTATATATTTACCCTTACGCAACAAAAATATATTTCTCAATATATTAGTTGACAATATATTTCTCAATATATTAGTTGACAATATATTTCATGTGTCTCCATATATTGTGAAATTTACATGGTAATATATCATATGATATATTATATAATAATATATTATATATGCAAGTCATATATTGCAATATATGGGACAATACTGCAATTATTGCCGTTTTCATATATTGAATAAATACATATCATTATACTATTCAATATATTGCTATGTATATTGAAATATATCCTACAATATATGAAATTATATATTGGAAGTCATTGTATATATGTAAATATATATGTAAAATTATATCAGATAATATACCTCAATGTACTGGATAATATAATCAGATTTATATGGGAACATATGTCTTAAATATATTGATTTATATTACATAGTATATAAATATCATATATATTGTATACATGGTAAATATGAAATAATCTAATGTACACTGTCTGTCATATATTTTAAAATATAACAGATTAAAATATAATATAGAAATTAGGGCCACGACTCGATTAAAAAAATTAATCTAATTAATTAGAGGCTTTGTAATTAATTAATCGCATTTTAATTGCATATAAATATTTGACCTGAGAACAATGAGAAGTAATTTTTCACATGTATTTTTAGTATACCATTGAATAATGACTGAATACATAAGCTTAATCAACAAAATATTGTTTATTTATTTCAGTCCAGCAGACCAGTGCATGTTTGCCAGTTTAGCAAAAGCATTTTTGTGATATTTGAGGCTCGATGTGCTGCGGTGATACGTGAATTCCTTGTTGTATAGCTTGCTCACAACCATGCTCTTGACGACGCTTCCATTCTTTCGTTTTTTAAAACAAAATTTCCCATCCACGGGGCCAAGCAAAGCGGTCTCATCAGCTTCTTCGTTCCATAGCTTCGTTCATGTTCACATGGTTCGTTGTTGTCGTGACTCCGGAGCGCTAGTTGGTGTTCCAGTATAATTGGTCCGTCGAAACTCATTCATTGAAAAACGTTCCGCGGTGCAAAAATAAGTTTGGTAAAAAAGTTTTTTTTTTTTTTGCGTAATTAATTAACGCATTAAAGTCACGTAATTAACGCATTAAAGTCACGTAATTAATTAATCTTAATTAACGCTTTAAAGTCCCGGTCCTAATAGAAATATTTTCTAAATATAGAAAATATATTGAATGTCATGCACCATCATATTTTCTAAATATAGAAAATATATTGAATGTCATACACCATCTGATTTGGGCTATTGTTAATCAACCTCTGTAAACATATGCAGGAGCTTGCTTAACTCACAAAAAATACTTTGTTTCAATAAACATACATGAAATAATTCAGTTTTGTTTGTATATCAATGTATTTTAATATATGAATCAATATATAGCAATAGGTTGTCCATCCATATATTGCTATATATTTTCAAATATATGAGGAAGTTTCTGATACATTGAAATATATTTTCTAATGTATTGCAATATAAATTCTAGTATATTGCAATATATTTTTGTTTCGTAAGGGTAGGCTATATAGTCTTTAGATTTATTGCTCATGCAACACAAGTGGCAAAACATTTAAACATATGTTATAGTCTATGTTAAAATCACAAAAAATGACAATAGACAAAATAATCTTGTCTTTTATTTTGTAAATCGTTTTTTATTGGGTGTCAATGATCTTACTGTCTAAAAAAAAAAATCGAACAAAACTAAAAAATAGTTTTGTAATCTTTTATCACATTAATAGTTTGCTTTGCCTCTTCTCATTGAATATCCTGTTTCACCCAGATAAAAGTCAGAAGTGTGCATAACTTTAATATCACACTTTTGTTAAAAAATGATTGTCTATGGTACGATACAGATGCTATGCAGAGATATCCTGTTGAAAATAACCTGAACATCCCCTCCTTTTTCTCTTTCAGTCCATTATGAACCACTTGTGGTTTGAGATGAACCTTAGTGAATCTATTGCTGCTAAAATAGTATTTGTGGACTCCAATAACAATGTCTTCTTTGAGCCGGGATACAACGAAGTAAGTCTTTTGGAATTTAGAATTTCACTCTGACATTATGATATCCCCAGGGCTTGACATTAACACCCGACAAATGCTGGTGGATTTCTGTGTAACGTTGTCACTCCTGCTAGCCATACTGGCGGGTTGGATTTTATATACAATACATACATTTTTTAATTGTAGTCTTTCAAAAAGACATCTGATGTAATAAATTAAGTGCAATGTAGTGTTGTTAAAAGAAATATAGATTTTTCAATACATATCAATACTGAAATATCTGAATTGCTTCCAATACTTCATTTCATGCAGAATAGATGCAGAATACCAGCCCTCTCATCTCTCCAACAGCAAACTGACACACAAACCCGCCTCCCCTCACTCACTCGTTCCGGATGAACATTGTTCATTTTATAGGGCTTGAATTTTGGTATGGGATTATGTGTATTACCCAAAGTACTTGCACATAAAGCCTCCTCTCAGTAGTAAATGTAGTTCTTTTTCGCTGCTTAACAAATACATACAACATTATGCATATAGTCTGGCATAACAGTCAGTTATGGTTTACGTAAACAGTTAAGAAAGAAAATGCATGTGTAACAGTGTAATAGAGTTATGTGCCAGGTCTTAAAGTGACAGCAGCCTAATATACCTACTTCCAAATTATAAGATCATAAAAAAAATATCTATATGGCAGTTTTTTGCTATGGTATCGATGTCAAAATTGCGGCCAGTGAAAATGCAAAGTGGCTTGCTTTGGATAACTTTGAGCAAAAAAGTTAATGTCAAGCCCTGGATGTCCCCACGAATCACACTCCTATATCGCATGTTTTTTGTGAGGATGTGCTGATAGTAATTGCCTCCTCTGGAAACACCCCCAGTCACTGAATATAATCATCAGTGGAATCAAGTGACTTTTAAGTAGTAACATATTGTAATTTTCTTCTCAGTCTACTATTAAGGCGATGAAGGCATTAAGACACGACGTGGGGAACCACCTGTACTTCTTCAATGTGGTCAACGCCATATCGAAAGAAGGAGAGTGCTTCAGTGCCGTGTCTGACGCCAGGAAGCACGGCAGGTCGGCGGGTTACTGACCCTGCCTCTGTTTGTGCCGTCGGCTGTTAGAGATTAGTCGTGATTCATCAGGCCCGGGAGGAAGCGAGGGTGGAAGCAAAAGGGTCAGCGCTCTCTTTCAGCGACGCCTGTAGACACCATAAATTCAAACACTGGGTGACCGCGCACAGGGGTGCACGTTGTTTCCGTCCATGTCCACTTTTGTTGGACGCCTACAAAAGAGAATTACTGTAAGATTTGTGTGCATGTGAATGTCTTGTATGAATGGGGGAGACCGGGCTAGTTGTCACATGGAGGAAGCTGTCACAAGGGCAGTATCTCAGAAACCACACTGGGATAGGTTTAAACAAGAGTCAACTAAGTAATATTGGTAGATTTTGAGGTTAAACTGTGTTATTAAGAGATGTTTTTTGTGTGTACAGTGGTGACTTATTTTTAGGTCAACCTGCAAGTTTGCATAACCCTGGTTCCCTCGACAAAAGCCCAATAGGTTTTTGCTGAAAATAAGCTCAGTGACCAACAAAAGATTGTGATTCTGACACATTTTGATCATTAGGGAACAATCTTCACAAATGAACATAACTTTTATGAATTTTGAAGCCTAAATACTATTGGTAGAAGTAAAAAACTAGACTTTGGCTATAAACAAACTATATTACAGTCTAAGTAAGTAAAAATCAATGAGAGTAAAAAAAACATGCACAGACAAATCCAAATTAAACCCTGTGGCTCGTGATGACACACTGATGTCTTAAGACATCAAACGATCGGTTTGTGTGAGAAACTGAACAGTATTTAGAGTATTTTTTTAACTTTATTACTCTAATCCAAAAGCCTTCAGCACACAATCAATTCTGGTAAGTGAAGTCACTGGATATGTGCATGTTTTTTTACTTTTTTTAATATATTTTTTATACTTTTAATAGATTTTGTTACCATTCACATGCATTATACGACTGACAGACTGCAACGGTTGGAGTTAAAAATCTTAATTTGTGTTCTACTGAAGAAACAAAGTCACCTGTATCTGGGATGCCCTGGGGGTAAGAAGATAAACATCACAATTTCATTTTTGGGTGAACTATCCCTTTAAGCTTGTGTTAAGCACAGACCTTTTTCAGGCATTTAACCAAAAACCCAATAACTTTGGGGAGATGAAGATGGAGCCGGATGTGCTAAAAAGCAAACTCCAGGTTATGGCCTACAAAATACATCATCTCTATTTGTTGGCTAAAATATTTGTTTGATATTTTAGAATGATACCTTTTACCTGTTTTGTGATGGTCTGCTTTGATTTTTGTACTGTATCTTTTTTTTCCCTGGCCAGTAATATGCAAATCTTCAGTAGCTTTTTTTTGTAGCCAAGTCTTTTAGCTATATAGTTCATGTATATATAAAAATACATCTATGCTAAGAAATATTGACTGGAGTGAAAGGGTGACAGCTTGTCCCTGCCATTTTCCAATTTTGTTCAAAGAAGCATTTTGTAATGTTTCCTATGAGAGCTAATAGCAATTAAGGAAAGTGTTTCTAAATGCACATTCCTCTGTTTTTAAGGTTGTTAATATAAATGTCGGGAAAACTAGTCTAAATGTGAATGCAACACTGCAATTGCACATATATTTTAGCATTTGTTGTTTTATTACCCGTGAAAGTTTTTTACTTGCACTTTTATAAATTTTCTATAATTATATTTTTATAAACATATTTTAACATTTTTAATAGCTTGTTAATTGAACTTCAATCATAAATATTTACTATATTCTCTATTTTACACTATTTTATTGGTTTATTGGACCTATTCAGAGATGAAAGTTGAAGACGGAAGACTACAGAGTATGACATTAAATAACTAAATCACATTTAAGTGCATTTTACATCTTTTTGCTTGATATGTCAAAATAAATCCTTCCTAATGTCTTTAAATGGCTCTTTTAATTGACATTTATTCTCTGCAAAAATGGTTCAAGGTTCTGAATTACCCCTTGCTGTCCGACATCCAGGAACAGGCTCAAATGAGATGTGCATAAATCATGAACACGGGAGATGTTATAGTCCTCAAAGCGTAATGTGATTAAGTTCAGTTTTATGTGTGTTCACAGTGAGCTGAATGCAAACCGCATCCCCTCGAAGGGAAGAAGAGATGCATTATTAAAACATGCAAATAATCCTCATTCACGCACCTGTGGGGCAGAAGGCACACAGAGGGATGAATTCATTCCTCTTCTTGTGCTTTATACCCGGTTTAATCACGAATCTTAATTCTTACCTCATTTGTGTTGGTTTCTTGCACAGACATACAGTATTGTAGTTTTTGTGAGCCTTTTTTTAGACATTCTATTCCAGTCCCAATGCAGTAATTTCCATACATCTTTACTAAATATTCCCTATATTGCTAAATGTTTTGTGACGTCTGCCTTTACATGCACATGAACTTTAATGACATCCCATTCTTAATCTGTAGGGTTTAATATGGAGTCGGTCCACCCTTTGCAGCTATAACAGTTTCAACTCTTCTGGGAAGGTTTTCCACAATGTTTAGGAGTGTGTTTATGGGCATTTTTGACCATTCTTCTAGAAGCGCATTTGTGAGGTCAGGCAATGATATTGGATGAGAAGGCCTGGCTCACAGTCTCCGCTCTAATTCATCCCAAAGGTGTTCTATCAGGTTGAGGTCAGGACTCTGTGCAGGCCAGTCAAGTTCCTCCACACCAAACCCACTCACCCGTGTCTTTATGAACCTTGCTTTGTGCACTGGTGCGCAGTCATGTTAGAACAGAAAGGGGCCATCCCCAAACTGTTCCAACAAAGTTGGCAGCATGAAATTGTCCAAAATGTCTTGGCATGCTGAAGCATTAAGAGTTACCTCACCATAATCTCCCCTCCACAAAACTTTACACTTGGCACAATGCAGTCAGGCAAGTACTGTCCTCCTGGCAACCGCCAAACCCAGACTTGTCCATCGGATTGCCAGACGAGAAGTGTGAGTCGTCACTCCAGAGAACACGTCTCCTCTGAGTCCAGCGTGCTTTACACCACTGCATCCGACGCTTTGCATTGCACTTGGTGATGTTGGTTGGATGCAGTTGCTCAGACATGGAAACCGATTCCATGAAGCTCTCTATGTACTGTTCTTCAGCTAATCTGAAGGCCACAGAACGTTTAGAGGTCTATAGCTATTGACTGCAAAAAGTTGGTGACTTCTGCGTACTGTGCGCTTCAGCATGTGTTTACCCCGCTCTGTGATTTTTCGTGGCCTACCACTTCGTGGCTGAGTTGCTGTTGTTCCCAATTACTTCCACTTTATTATAATACCACACAAAAAATAACTTAACAATTACAATTGCAACAAATACATTAACAAATACATACTTTCTACTTAAAATAAGCTTAAAAGATAGTCATTTTCAAGCACAAACATAACATTTAAGTTAAAAAAGGTCGTCATTTCTGTATACAGCTTGTGAAAATGAAAATATAAAAAACAATTACAAAATGGTAAAATATTTGTCAAATAGTTTTATCATATTTATGTTTTTTAATTTTGTTATAATATTGTTTTTTACTGCTTTTTACAATGGTTACTATTCAGTGTGATTTTATTTTATTATATTTTTTTTTTTTGGGTGCAGTGGATTGTATTAAAACCAGACCAAAAATCCTAATAATCAAACTAAATCATCATAATTATTAATGTTAATAGTACAATAGAGTGAACCCACTACTGGAAGGTCACTACGTGCCTAATTCCAGGGTGAAAGCATCAACAAGTGAGCTATGGACACGTGCATATGATTAACTGACAATGTGTGGAAATTTACTATGACTATCGATGTTCTCTTAACCAATCAAAATCAATCAACCTGCAGTAATGATGTAGCTAGACCTTGAAAAGAGTATTAAAAATTGTATGTATGAGAGGTAGAGGGAGAGCGCGGCCTATTAACTCCTTGTTAGATTTGAAGCTGGCTTCTGCTGATGAAACTGCAAAACTATACTTCAATATTTTTTAATTTAATTAATTGCACCCCTGACTGGTCTTCATTCTTCATAACTGGTCTAGGGGCCTAAAATGTTATCCCCTAACAGTATTATCTGCCGTAATTCTTCAATTTGTCGACTGGATGTGAATGCTGCGAATACCAGCTGTTCTCAAATGCCATAAAATCTTTAGCAGACCATACATTGGTACAACCTACCGTCTTGGGCTGTATGGTCTCACTGGGTAGTGACCTGGGGTAAATTGTGGTGCCGCTGTAGTGACGAGCGCCATGTGACTGGGCTTTATTGTCAGCCCCTATGGGAGAGCCGGGAACAGTGAAAGAGCCTGACCTTTTCCTAGCAGCACGAACCCAACAGCCTTTAAAGCCAACCGACAGGAACAAACGCCCCTGACTGAAAAACACAAGACAATGCTGAAATACTGGCAAATGAAGAGGCAGGGACTGCGCTCAAAACATGTCTGTGCACTTGTGTAGAGCTTGCTCTATGAGAACATGTTCAGACTTCACAACGTGACCTTTAATAAATCAAACTGCTATAATAACGACAAGTTTTGAACTTCTATTTAAAATGCAAATCAGCTTTCCTTTCCTAGAACAGACTGAAATATCCTACTTCTGACCTAAAAATGTAGTTACTGATAGATAAATACTTTTTTTTTTTTTAAGTCACATAAGCCACAAATGGAGGTGTTCATATAGCATTGGATGGCTGTAAACAAGCATCAGAATGGAACCCTCGTTCCCTGAAGGAGGGACTGGAGACGCCATGTCAGAGACTGACAAATAGGAATCTCGCTAGCGAGAGCCAACCTACCTCGGGTGTAACTAAATGAGCCAATGCACATTGGCATGCAATGATTACACCAGCTGCTCATGCCAAGAAGCGCGGGTATACATGAGGCAAAGAAGCCAAGTAGGTGAACTGGCACCCCAGCAGGATACAGAGGACATGGCGACGGGATGTGGTGTCTCCGTTCCCTTCTTCAGGGAAAGAGGGTTACATACCGTAACCGAGATGTTACCATTTATTCGGTCACATCCGAGACCAACAAACAGGAATCCCTACCAAAGCTTAAATGCCTCTGCCTCCTTTCAGTGCCTCCTGAGCTCTCTTACACGATGAGACGGGGCTCACACAGAGAAATCCATCACTGCTGTACCACATGACCCCCAACACTGGGAAAGCGTCCTCTCTAGTAGGAGGGGACACTGCGGAACCCACATCGTACCCCGAAGGAGTTATGTGTCATACAATGCTGAGCCATAGCCCGTAACTGAGAGGGTTTTCCCAGGGGAAAGACACCAGCTTCCGTTTAAGAGCGACCGTAGAAAAGTATATGGGATCCCTCCAGGGTCACTCATATAACCCCAGCCCAGTGCCGGTTCTTAAGTACTCAGCGGCAAAGGGTCTGATGCCAGACGCTCTGCCACGTCCGGAACCAACGGTGATGGAGGACTTTTTGCTTCTGGAGAGTATACACACACCTAAAGGATTATTAGGAACAACATACTAATACTATGTTTGATCCCCTTTCGCCTTCAGAACTGCTTTAATTCTACGTGGCATTGATTCAACAAGGTGCTGAAATGGAGATTTGTGGGATGCACATCCAGGGCACGAAGCTCCCGTTCCACCACATCCCAAAGATGCTCTATTGGGTTGAGATCTGGTGACTGTGGGGGCCATTTTAGTAAAGTGAACTCATTGTCATGTTCAAGAAACTTAATTTTAAATTGATTCAAGCTTTGTGACATGGTGCATTATCGTGCTGGAAGTAGCCATCAGAGGATGGGTACGTGGTGGTCATAAAGGGATGGACATGGTCAGAAACAACAATGCCCAATTGGCACTATAAGGGGCCTGAAGTGTGCCAAGAAAACATCCCTCACACCATTACACCACCACCACCAGCCTGCACAGTGATAACAAGGCATGATGGATCCATGTTCTCATTCTGTTTACGCCAAATTCTGACTCTACCATCTGAATGTCTCAACAGAAATCGAGACTCATCAGACCAGGCAACATTTTTCCAGTCTTCAACTGTCCAATTTTGGTGAGCTTGTGCAAATTGTAGCCTCTTTTTCCTGTTTGTAGTGGAGATGAGTGGTACCCGGTGGGGTCTTCTGCTGTTGTAGCCCATCTGCCTTAAGGTTGTGTGTGTTTGGCTTCACAAATGCTTTGCTCCATACCTCGGTTGTAACGAGTGGTTATGTCAGTCAAAGTTGCTCTTCTATCAGCTTGAATCAGTCGGCCCGTTCTCCTCTGACCTCTAGCATCAACAAGGCATTTTCGCCCACAGGACTGCCGCATAGTAAATATTTTTTTCCTTTTCACACCATTTTTTGTACACATTGGCACCAACAACCATGCCACACTCAAAATTGCTTAAATCAACTTTCTTTCCCATTCTGACATTCTGTTTGGAGTTCAGGAGAATGTCTTGACCAGGACCACACCCCTAAATGCATTGAACCAACTGCCATGTGATTGGTTGATTAGATAATTGCATTAATGAGAAATTGAACAGGTGTTCCTAATCCTTTAGGTGAGTATATAAGCATCATAGCAAAGCAAGCTGACAAGAACCAGGGCCTCTCGGTGCTTCTACTCGTTTGAGGTGAGAACACAGGAGGAAACCGGCTCTACACGTAGGCTATAGAACAAAAAAAGCGCTCCTGCCAAATAAAACCCGAAACCGAGGGTAACACAGATATGACGCAATTGACAGGCGACTTCCTCAGATGCTATGCTGAACAGTCCTGGGTTCTTAGTTAAAATAGCAATTTTCTCACAATTTACAAATAGTTGGAAACATTTGGGATATTGTAGGTACTCAACTGAACAAAATATATAACACTGGCCTAGTGGTTTTTAGATATTTTACTGCAAAAATACTACATAGTGCACCTTTAAATTCAACTCATCTCAGCCTTCTGAAATGTTTGAGGTTATTTAAATTTTTTAAAGAGATAAAATATTTCTTGCACTTTTTCATTTTTCTAACACTGGTGGCACTTTATTTTTGCCTGTTTGTGTTTCTGTGGGATATTGCTAATGATTTCTTACCAGTACAATTTGAAAAACAGAAAAGAGCAGTGTTGAAGATTAGATACATTTACTTAGGTAGAGACAATACATGTGAATAAACATAATCTGTGTTATAAGATTTCTTTCTTTTTTTTCTTTCTTTTTTTTAACCAGGGGGGTTTGTGCTCATTGATTGTTACTGTTTATCTCAGTTCAGTAGAAAAAGCACTTTAGTTGCTAGTAATGTTGAAATGAATGTATTTTCAGTGCAGATTTAGAGATAAAGAAATTCAGAGATGAAGAGATGACATATTTTTGTCAGACATGGTTACTGGTTGAATTTAGATATTTTGTACCTAAGCACCTTAAAGCATATAACAGAACAACATTAAAATGAAATACATTTTGTGAAGAATTACCTATGTTTGCTTTAACAATATGAAAAGACATGTTTATCTATATGAGATTTTTTTTTTGATTTTTTATGTACACTAATTTCTTTAGTCTGGCAAAACAAACATCAATTAATGTTTTTAGGTATATAATTGTCTGGACCTCGGCCGGTGAGGAGGGTTCATTTAATGGACCTCAATCAATTTTTAGGTAAAGACCCCTGCTATAGAATCTAGTGAGCGTGTTGGGTGTCGGACAGTCCACAGCTCTATGTCTGACAGCGAGGCGCCACGTGCTGGTGCCCAGGAGGTCGCAACACTTCTAGTAGAGTGTGCTCGCACCCTGAGCAGACAGGGCACATCTTATGCTTGGTAAGCCAAGGTGATGGCATCCACTATCCAGTGGGCCATCCTCTGTTTGGAGAGAGGATCCCTTCTGCTGGCCTCCATGATAAACAAAGAGCTGATCTGAGGTCCTGAACCTTTGCTTTCTATCCACGTACAGCCACAGATCATGGCTGGGACAGAGCAAAGCCAGGGCTGGACCTCCTCCGAGGCCAGCGCTTACAGGTTCACCGCATGGTCCTTGAAGGGAGTGGTGGGAACCTTGGGCACATAGCAGGCCGGGGCCTCAGTATCACGTGGACGTCACCCAGCCTGAACTCTAGCCATGATTCATTGACCGAAAATCCCTTCAGGTCCTCTACCCTCTTGATAGAGGCCAGTGCAGCCAGCAGTAAAGTCTTCACAGACAGAATCTTTAGCTCTGCCAACCGCAGAGGCTCAAATGGGGCATTCTGAAGTGCTCGGAGCACCGGGGCAAGATCCTAAGAGGGTACAGAGGGAGGTGCATATGTGAATATTATGTAGATCGAGATGTTTTGGCTTCAGTTTTCAGGTCTCGTGTGGCACGCTAGTTCCAAACCCGCAAGACTTGCTTTCATCTTCGGAACACATCTTTTCAACGAACTTTTACTTTTTTAAAGGGGTGATGAATTGAGATATCAACTTTCCCTTGAACTTTTGATACATAAAAGGTCATGGTAATATAAGATAAGAATAAGTAAGTTTCAGTGCTGAAAGCTTCATTGTTAGTCAAAGAAAAGCTTTTATAGACACCAGGCCTAGAAAACGATCATGTGCACATCTTTACATCCTCGCGTGACGAAACGCCTCTACAGCACGTGTAATTCAGTAGCCCCGCCCACCGAATCATGGAGCTGTGAAGAAGATAGCTAGATAATGCGCTATTCCTGGTTATGGAAGAACAGTCACTGCATAAGCTTCCTTTGGATCCTAATATTAGGAATGAGTGGTTGAACTTTATTTTTTTATGACGTTCCAGCTGACGTGGGGAAGACATTCGTGTGTTCGCTTCATTTCACTGCAGAATCGTTTGTAAACAAATCTCATCAGGTTGAGCTGGATTTGCAGACATATTAACATTAAAACACAATGATGTGCCTTCTATATTGGATCCGACAGGAATGGTGCAACACACTTATGTGTGCAAAACGTGTTTTTATATGTAATAGTACTGCATTGTTATAGATCGTTTTGCTTATGTGTATGTGTCTAACAGAACATACCTTTAGCACGCTAAACTCAGACATGTTTGGGCCAGGACTCGCAAAGCCCAATGTCCCGGGGCTGTGTGTTTTCCAGACAAGCTACCAAAACGGAAGCCCATGGCAGGCAGATGAATCTCATAATATTCCTTTCTTGTTCTGGTCATTCTCTCTCGACTTGACATTTGAAGGGCACGCTCGCACACTTGTATGTATGTGCGGTTCGCGCTTATATCGACCGAACGTGCAGGCAATGTAATATAAAAATAATATTCCAATCAATCGCAGGTTGATAAGAAATAAATTATTGTGTTTGTTTGATAAAGACGTTTACGAGCCCTGGGATTGAGAGAATCATTCCGGTTGCCGCTTTCAAAACAATCCCTCCCTCATCATGTGAACTGAACTGACAGGGAGCTGAAGCTCATTTAACATGCAAATCTTATTCAATCCTAGCCGTGGGCGTTTACTTCCAAGTCTCAAAACCAGCATAATAGCCTATTACTTATTAGTTATGATGTTTTTGAATGTAAAAACCACACAAACATCATTAGTTGACCTCAGACAACAGTATAAAAAAGCCAGTTCATGACACCTTTAAAGCCTAAGAAAGGTAGTAAAGACATAATAAGTTAATTTACTTGTTGGGGCACATGACTATTAACTAATTGATTAAGTAATATGTTAATGTGGTTATGGGTTTTGAATGAATTAATAGTCATGTGCCCCAACAAGTAAAGTCATAACATAATGATACCTTTATAAATCATTAGCTTATGATTCATTAAAGCAGACAACTGGAAGTTGAAATGCATGGCTTTGACCTGCTGTGATAATTAACACATTAATTTACATTATTAGTTAATATAATATTTTATTAAATGGTAAATGGACTGCATTTATATAGCGCTTTTAACAGACCCTATGGCCATCCAAAGCGCTTTACATTTTTGCCTCACATTCACCCATTCATACACCGACGGCGATGTCAGCCATGTAAGGCACCATCCAGCTCGTCGGGAGCAGCTGGGGTTAGGTGTCTTGCTCAAGGACACCTCGACACTTGGTCAGGTGGAACCGGGGATCGAACCACCAACCTTTCAGTTTGTGGACAATCTATATGAACCACTGAGCCACTGCCGCCCTTAATTCCTATTAAGGAATTAATGTCACATTTAACTAATAACAATTGAATGATTACTAATCTATTAATCATGTAGAATCTTCATTAGTTGCTGATGCAGTAATCATTAATAAATGGGTTAAATTTACCTTTAGTAATACATTAACTCATGATTATCTATGCATTTAAAGCATGAATTAATGTATATTAGTGCACCCGTATTGTAAAGTGTTAGCGAGATGTTTTATGTGATTTTTCTCTGTCCCCCTCAACTTCAGCATAAATGATGCTGCTTGATGTTGGACCGGTGCCTGTGGGCAGGACCACATACACGTGGGACATTAAAACCAGCATTTCAACTCTTGTTCATGCTTCAGCTCTTATAAGAAGCTTGATTAAAACGTCCTCCCCTGAGACGCTCCCTCTAAGTCTTGCAAAAATTGCTTGGATGTAAATCTCAGTACAGACAGAAGACAAGAGAGAGAGAGAGTTCATAATCGCTATCACAACACGTTTATTCACAGAAATAAATACCATGATCAGCACAGGATTGTGTTTTACTCCTCATTCACTGAATGTGGGGTAGTCAGAGATCAGCATTCACAGCACTTTTGATTGTCCGGATCTGATTCGCCTGTCGGATCTCTGATGGAGGCACTTGGTTGTTTCAGAGCAGCATAGGGGGGAAAGTGTCCTTGCGGTCTTGAAGTAGCATCTCGAATACCTCCAGCTGGCCTGGAGAGCTGGATCGCTGAGTCGGAGGTCAGTACCCAGCTGCGTATCCTCCCTTACGGGGGTCTGACTCAGCGCTGAGGCCAGCACTGTACCGCACCACGGCTTGAACCACTGCGCCTGTGGACTTCAACACCTCTGTAACATGGTTCTTCTGGGCAAGACCCTCCAAAACGGCCTGTGGGTTGAGTGGGTTGTGCTTAGCCAAAATCATGTGTATTCAGAACAACCAAAGAAAATATCAAGACAATATATACGGGATATATTTCAATCCAGGATTGAAATAATTTAAAACAAATACTAATCTTTTATCTCACAATTAACTTTTTTTTCTCGGAAATGCATCATATAAAGTAAAGTCAATGCAACTGCAAATTATAAATTAAGAACTGAGGGATATAAAGTAAGGTAGCAGCTTTTCTAGCAATAGATGATATTTAAACTAAGTACACATAGCTGTAGATGCTATTTACTAAGTGAAAATATTGTTATATTCTATTTACACCGTATAAAGTAGCAGTTATTTGCAAAATCTATAGCTATTTATTCTTTTTTTGACAGATACTCAGTATTGCACTGTAAAAAATATATTTTTTTAAAGTTACCTGGTTACCTTAAAATTTTGAGTTCATTTAAATTAAAAAATTGAGTTAATACAAGGAAAATTTTTGAGAATCGACAACCTTTATTCAAACATTATTAAAAGATTTTATTTTTTAAAAGAAGAATATTAGGTAATTGTGTATGTTTTATTTATGATGACGCAGTGAAACATGCCAAATTGTGCTATTTTAATGATTGTGCTATTCAATTTTTTTATGTGGTTCAGATACAATAATATTTTGAGTTTTTATTTATTAAACAAATTTCCTTCATTGTATCAACTCAAATTTTTAATTTCAATAAACTCAAAATTTTAAGGCAACCAGTTTACTTACTTTTTTAAGTTAAACCAACAATATTTTTTTACAGTGTGTTGTAGTTCTTTGCCCGCAATAGGGTTGTGTTTTATTCTGCATAGCAATGTGTTTGCCATATGTCTCCTTAAAGGTGCACTATGCAACTTTCTGTCCACTAGGCGCCTATTCTAAACAAAGGCGTAGTTTGATGACGCCAAGTGTGAGCGCAGTATCTTGGGACATGAGGTCTTCACCTCACAGCCGGTGGAAATTGGACTCGGGCAGAAATAATGGTTATGGATGCGGTTATTAACGTTACTGTAGTGAAGCAGAGCAGGACCGAGTGTTGAGGAGCTGAGCACGGCCGCTGGAGCGATTGTTACACAAACACACGGCTCGCGAGCACCAGGGACTTTTATTATGACAGGACGGGACACAGTCGCCGGGCGCCCGCACTTCCGCTTTTTCCGGTCATGATTATAAGGTAAAGCAACTCTGTTTATCATATTAGATACATTTAAGTGTGTTTAAAATGATGTTATGACGTTCCTCTGTGCGTTCGCTCGGCGCTGCTGTGACATGTTCACACTGCTAAGATAAAAATGTTTTTACCCAATAAAACCGAGGGTAACGCAGATATGACGCGATTGACAGGCGACTCGCTCAAACGCTATGCTGCAACGTCCCGGTCCTTAGTTAAAATAGCAATTTTCTCACAATTTACAAATAGTTGGAAACATTTGGGATATTGGAAGTACTCAACTGATCAAAATATATAACACTGACCTAGTGGTTTTTGGATATTTTACTGCAAAAATACTACATAGTGCACCTTTAAAGCTCTGCAGTAACAGATTATAAGCACTTTAAAATAATATGAAATGAAATGAAAAGTACTTCCTTTTTGGAATCTAATCCAGATGACACCAGTTACTACTCAGCACAGCCATGTTGAACATTACCTCAGTAATTTCTTATCTTATAAAGCTTAAAATGACACCGGGATACTTCACTCACCTTGTCGAAGTCAGGCTCTCCCTGCGTGGTGTTTGGACTGAGTTGGTTATGAATTCTTGGGTCTGCTATCGCTTTCTTCAGGTTGTATTCGAAGAACAGTGCATTGAGGATCACCTGCGCAGATGTCGGTAAAGCATGAGGTCATACGGTTAGAACTATGTCCAGTGCAACTATCTGGACTACAATAAATTGATAATGCACCTGGGCCACAGCTGTGGTGATCTTTGTTCCTCCAGAGGCTCCAACTACCATTTTAACATTATTGTTTTTGTCTAGCAGGATGGCGGGGCACATAGAAGACATGGGTCTTTTATCTGAGCAAAGATGAGAAGCGACAGGGTTACCGAACCTTTAAAGCTAAGTCTTCAATGATTCACTAAAGTTCATGGCTGTGTTTGAAATAATGCTTACTATTTGTAATAATATTATTTGAAACAGAAAAATTGAACAATAAAATGTTGATCTTTTGAATAAGTCAAGAATGAGATGTTATAATAACTGTTGTTCTATTATGTCTATTATTTTTATTTGATATTATATATATATATATATATACACTAAAAAACGCTGGGTTGTTTTAACCCAATGTTGGGTCAAATATCAAATATGAACTAACCCAGCAATTGGGTTGTTTTAAGCAAATATTTAACCCAACCGCAGGGTTAAAACAACCCAATTGCTGGGTTAGTCCATATTTGACCCAACATTGGGTTAAAACAACCCAGCATTTTTTAGAGTGTATATATATAATAGTTTGGACACATTACTATTTGTAATGTTTTTGAAAGAAGTTTCTTCTGCTCATCAAGCCTGCATTTATTTGATCAAAAATACATAATTTTTCTTAATATTGTGATTTATTTCTGTGATGCAAATCTGAATTTTCAGGATGGTTCCTCCAGTCTTCAGAGTCACATGATCCTTCAGAAATCATTCTAATATTCTGATTTATTATGAGTGTTAGAAACAGTTCTGCTGCTTAATATGAACAAAAGGTTCAAAAGAACTACATTTATTAAAAATAAAAACATATTTTCAAATAATATAAATCTCCTTTACTATCAATTTTTATCAATTTAACACATCCTTGCTGAATAAAATAATTATTTTTTTATTTCAAAAAAAGAAAGAAAGAAAAAGACTGACCCCAAATTACTGACCAGTCGTGTACATTGTTTTTACAAAAGATTTCGATTTTTAAAACATTTGCATCTTTTTTTCTTTTTCTTTTTTACTTTTTATTCATCGAAGTATTATAAAAAAAGTATCAAAGGTTATGAAAAAATATTACGCAGCAGAACTGTTTCCAACTTTAAAAACGAATCAGAATATTAGAATGATTTCTGAAGGATCATGATCACTGAAGACTGGATGAATGATCCTGAAAATTCAGCTTTGATCACAGAAATAAATGATCATTTAAAGTATAATAAATTGAAAACCAATTATTTTAATTTGTAATAATATATCACAATGTTTTTTTTATCTGTATTTTTGTTCAAATAAATGCAGGCTTGATGAGCAGAATAAACTTCTTTCAAAAACATTACAAATAGTAATGTGTCCAAACTTTTGGCCTGTACTGTACTCTATACTGTACTCTGTACTCTAGTATGCTATTGCCAATGGCTGTGATCATGTTTTCTCACGTGGGACAATGAAATTGTTGGGAGATGGAGGAACTCCAAAGTTGTTGGTGATCAAGGGGGAACTGAAGTCATCCATCTCATTGTTTAGTAAAATTCCTGTTGAATTTGACATAAACTTGGAGCCGAAACTGGGAAAGAGAAAGAACATGATTTATTTATTAATTGGGGTTGAAACCTTCCATCCCTGTTTTGTATATAATACCTTTCATTTAGTGTGTATTATAGCTGTTTGTGAATGTCTGCAAAGTTGTATAGATCAAAGTGCACAATTAAAGGGATAGTTCACCCAAAAATTTGAATGTGATGTTTATCTGCTTAGCCGCAGGGCATCCAAAATGTAGGTGTGTTTGTTTCTTCAGTAGAACACAAATGAAAATGTTTAACTCCAACCGTTGCTCATATAATGCATGTCAGTGGGGTGTATTTCTACGAGAGTCACTTAAAGAGTAAAAAACACACAGACATACGAATCCATATTAAACCCTCTGACGACACATTGATGTCTTAAGACAAGAAACGATCGGTTTCTGCGAGAAACTGAACAGTATTTATGGTATTTTTTACCTCATAACAGACAAATCTCATCCAGTATTCCCAATGCCATTACTTCCGCCGGAGAAGGTCAAAACAACAGAACGATCATAGATATAGATGCCTCATTCGACCGATGAACAAAGGCACTAATGAGGATTCGGTAACACTTTACGGTAAATTTCATACATAAATTCTGGTTTCGAAAGTAGTCTTGCATCCATGAATTAGACCAATTTTTAAACATAGAAAACATGATCATGTGTAATAAACCATAATGTATGATGATTAACTCACCTTATTTAATGTTTTAATTAAGGTGTTGTTCATCCATGAAGTCATAAATGAAAGACTTTAAAGCAGCACTAGGTAACTTTTCAACCTTCATAATATATTTTTTAAGACTCTTGTGATGATAAATCGACTTACAATAGGTTGAATGACACGTCTGCCATAGCCTGATGGGGTCTGTATCGTTTTTAATCGTACTTTTAAACTTCGGGTTTCGGGTAGTAACCCGAGAACAAAAAGAACTACAAATTCAACTGCTTTACAGCATATACGTCCCTTCCACCAACACACACACTTCCTTAAATTCGGACGTGCGAGCCCAACTTTGTTCGTCGGATAATATAGTCATGTCCGAAGCAGCAGAGACAAATAAGAAAGAAAAGGTTTTGTTGGAGGAAAGCAGTTAGAGAAAACGAAAAAGGGATCGGATTAAAGGCAGGACGAGGATCAACATGTGACCAGCGTTTGCTCGTCGGCGTGAGCTGAAGGAGGCGTGCCCGACCGATGCTGTCCTGCTTGTTACGGTGAGCTACCACTCAAACATTGAACTGAAGTATCATATAGATTCGGTAAAACGGTAACCAATAGACTACTATAATTGACGCTGGCTTGTAAACGTGAGCATCGTGATTATTTGGCATTTGAAAAATATAAAACCCATGAAATTATATTCATATGACATGCTGAAACATGCCACTGACTGTAACGTTACCTGGGATGAAGACATTTCATTCGCGACGCCAGAAGAACTCTGAACTCCTCTTGCAGTGTTCAGGGGAACTATTAGTGCTGCACCAACTTGCGGGACGCTTTTATGAAGTTATTTGGCCCGCACCGCACCACTGTATATATTTTTACAACCAGCCGCGCACCCGCGACCATTAAATAGACATACGGGGTCCGCGGGTTATGAGACGAGCCACGCATCACTAGTTCAGGGCTATCAGGGTTGTCATGTCAACAAATGCATGCGCGATGGCATCCCCTGTTGTAGGATGACAGATCTTACGACAGTAGTTGAGGACATTATTTTTTCCAAACTGTAGGGGGACCCCGAGAGCAAAAGTAGCCAAGTGCGGCTTTAAATTCCTATTAGTTCCTGATGATTCATGAGATATTAATGCATGTAGTAATGCATAAGTCATGCATGAATTAATGCATGAATTCATGATAATTCATCTACCCTTACCATAAAGTGTTACCAAGGATTCTGTATATCTATGATCGCACCGGGTTTTGACCTTCTCCAGCGAAAGTAATGGCGTTGAGAATATTAGATTAGATTCATCTGCTAGGAGGCAAAAAAAAATAACAACATTAATTTCTTGCAGAAACCGCTCGTTTCGTATCTTAAGACATCAATGTGTCATCACGAGCCACAGGGTTTAATATGGATTCGTATGTCTGTGTGTTTTTTTCTCTCATAGTGACTTTCGTAGAAATACACCCCACTGACATGCATTATACGAGCAACGGTTTGAGTTAAAGGTCCCATTCTTTGCGATTCCATCTTTCAAACTGTAGTTAGTGTGTAATGTTGCTGTTAGAGCATAAATAATACCTGTAAAATTATAAAGCTCAAAGTTCAATGCCAAGCAAGATATTTTATTTAACAGAAGTTCCCTTTTAAAGCCTACAGCGAACGGTTGATTTGGACTACACCTCTGCACTTCCAGGTTTAATGACGCAACTAAAACCGTTTGTTGACGAACCCTCCGCCCACAAGAACACGCAAATTTGGGGGCGTTGTCCTTTTGCTCTCGCAGGTCGAGAATAGGAAGCGTTGTTTTTGTAGAGTGTGTTTGTCGCCATGCCATTGAAACACTGTTATTTTCGTCCCGGAGTCAAATCACCTTTGTTTAGCCTTCCCACGGACGCTGTACGTAGAGATCAATGGCTACAGTTCATGTTTAACTCGGTTCCGGAAAATTATAATCACAATTTAAAACTATGTGCAGTACATTTTGCTGAGGACTGCTTCCTCAATCTCAATCAGTTTAATGCCGGATTCGCAGAAAGATTATTCTTAAAAGATGACGCAGTTCCCTCTTTGTCTGGAGAAGGCGTTGTTTATGGACCACAACCGGTAAGTGTATTTTATTATTAAGTCGGTGCGTTAAACAGTTTATGTAACTCATGACACAAAGTGCAACGCTGTTTAGCTTTGTTAACTAACGTTAGATGGTAATTGAAACTAATCCGAAAAACTTAGCATATAAAAGTGTAGTAATTCATTCAGACACCATCGATTGTTGGTGTTTGTAATGATCAGTTTAAACTACTGAATAGACAGCATACCATTCTGAAACATCCAGCAAAAGTCTTTCCTGAGCAGGTTCTAATCGATCCTCTTCGATATTCTCCGGGTCTGATTCTGACTCAAATTGATAAGGCAATGTAGACATTTTTGCAATAACATTGAGCGCGCGTATCTGCCCGTTATTGTAAGAGACGGGACCTTTCCCGGCAACGTACGCTAAGCTGCTGTCCAATCACAGCGCGGGAAGTGCTGGCCTAATCAGAACTCGTTACGTGTTTCTGAAGGAGGGACTTCATAGAACAAGGAAATCATCAGGCCGTTTTTAGGACAAAGGAAATAGCGGTGTACAGATAAGTAAATTGTGTGAAAAATACTGTGTTTTTTTACACGCGAAACATGAACTCATGTTATATTTCACACTGTAAACATGATCAAAGCTTCGAAAACACACTAAGAACGGGACCTTTAAAAATCTTCAATTGTGTGGTCACTTGATTTTTTTCAGAGCTGTAAAAGTACAATTTTCAAACAGATTAAAGTGCAAAAGAATTAGGCTATAAAGAACAACAGGTAGGCTTACAAATTACAATAAGGTCTCATTATTTAATGCATTAACTAAGATTGAGCAATAGCTACATTTAGTACAGAAAGTATAATGTTTTTGGTAATGTTAGTTAAGAAATACTGATCATTGTTAGTTTTATCTTAGGTCCATTAAAAGTTATTTTGATTTTGATTTTAATGTTATTAAAAAGTAACTAAGAAATTAACATAGAATGATTAATTCTTTATAAGTATTTTTCATTGTCAGTTTGGTAATAATGAATTAACATGTTAACTAATGAAGTCGTATCTCAAAGTTATACTGAACAATAACAAATAATCAGAACAGTTCTAATTATTAGGGTTGTAGTCCAGATTAAAACATAAAATGTTTAAATTTGAAAATAAATAGCCTATTAAGTCTTTAAGTATTAAGTATTTGTTGCTGTGATGAACAACATTGAGATTACAAAAACGAATGGCTGTTTTAAAAACTACACGCGTTTTTTTGTTTGTTTGCTGGTTTCCGGGGTAACCGGCTTCATTCTGCAGTTCATCAGCGCCCTCTGCTGTCACTGAGCGGCACTTCAGCAGCGCGTCTCCTTCACCGGTTCAGTCATGTGCAAACGCATGTTGGGCTTGTTTATATCTGAGCGCGTGTCCCTTTGACGCAGAATACAGCGGTGTTGAGCATTTATACGGTTGATGGGCAAAGTATTCTTGAGTGCATTATAAAAAAAATTATAAATTGTTAATAAATTAGTATTTACGATATTTTAAAGTGCCCACGATAACAATATCGTGCATATTCATTATCGTGATAAATCGCGTTATCGAAAATCGGCACATGTCTAGGGTAGACCAATCAGAGCAGAGTCGATCAATCACACCGGACTAGGCCATCTGACCAATCAGAAGTAGGCTTTCAGAAAGGAGGGGTTTAGAGAGATTAAAGACATTGTAAACAAAATTAGGAACCTAAAATGAGAGCTTCCTGAGTAACCTGGAAATTCGCCCTGAAAATGTAAACTCTGAGACTAAATATGACAGAATCTGTTATGCATGTGCTGGAGAAAAACATGCGATTGGCAAAGAAAAAAGGCAAATGCTCACTATAGGTTGATGGTGCTGGTGGCGGAGACTGCACTGCCGTCTTCTGCCACCACTGACACGTGCGACGTGCCGTGATTGTCGGGAAGATAGAACTCGGGTTCATAGTAGCTCTCTTGCTGAGTCGTATTATCTGTGATCTTCTGAAGTATCGTGTCAGCATAGCCCTTCGAGGTAATGTTCTGGATGAACTGCCAGAGAGAAAGAGGATCACAGATCATTATTGAGGCCCTGCTGGCGGCACAATAATCTACAGCTTGAAAGAACAGCTGATCAAAAGAGCGTACGCACAATGAGCCGCTCAATAGCGCGCTATTTTCATGCTCTGTGATTAGTGTGAGATACAGCATGTCGGCTTCAATAGAAGCTTTGATCACAACTGACCGAGAGAGGATAACATATGCCAATGCCATTTGTGTCAACCTGAACAACTGAACAAGATACATATGAGCAGTTTTACCTTAAAATAATGCATTTTGGTTGTGCAAAGGTAATACAGTTTTGAAACCACTAAATGACAGAAAAATCAGTTTTTTGGATGAAGCAACCCTTTCATTGTTCACAACTTACAGCAGAGATGTTGAGAAATTGTGGATCCCCCAAGATGCTCCTCTTTGCATACGCAAACCGAAACGCCTCCACTATGCGATGATAGGTGAGGATTTTATTTTCAGTGGTGGAGACACTGTCTGGACTAAAGTTGTAACCTGAGGAAAGAGAACAGCTCAGTTAGATTCATTACATTGATTACTCAACCATGTTAACTGTTGTCATATGAATGGCTAGAACTGCCAATCATCAAGGTGGCTACAATAGAAAAGTCTTCAGAAGCCTGACGTATGTTTCTCCCAAATGTCTTATCAAATCAAATCTGAAATTGCTGAAGAACAAATGAAATGGAAAATGTCAGTTCTTAAAGGGGTACTTCAGCACTAGGAAGATGAATCTGTATTTAAACTGGGTCATTAATGTAGTAGAAATGTGAAATTATTTTTGAATTTGGTGCCTTCTAGATTGAGAAAAGACAGAACATTTATTTTTGTCTCATGGGGATGAAAGACAACAATTCCCAGAATGCTTCGCTGCCCTGTGAGGCCATTCCCAAAGCCACTGTGACTGAGTTGGAAAACAGACATTACAATTAAATGTTGAACGTGTCTGTTCAATATAATGAGTGAGTCACCGCGCGAGGATCACAGCACCAACGCTGCAGGAGTCAGATTACATTTAACGTCATGAATGAGCTGAATGAGCTCTCGTGATGAGAGCTGAGGTCTGGCATAGTTCAGTGTGGTGCGTTTTCAGTTCATGCCTTTGGAAACTTAACTTTCATAGAATTAATTTGAGAAGTTAAAACACTTACATTGCTCTCAGCATAGCTCCGTTTAAATGAGTGCCTGTAGCTGCGAGCTGAGCTCTGAGTGTGATCTCCATCCCCATGCCGGGTGTAAAACATGAGGAAATGGCTCCCTGTACAAACCATATTTTCTATCCCCCTACACTGCCCCTGCCCCTAAACCTACCCATCACAGGAAACATTATGCATTTTTACTTTCTAAAAAAAACCTCATCCTGTATGATTTATAAGCATTTTGAAAAGTGGCATGGCCAATGTCCTCATATTTCACCCTCTCCTGTGTGTCATAATACACACACACACACACACACACACGCAAAATACAATAATGCACTGTACGCAATACTACTACGAACTTTGCTTTCATAGTGTTCGTTGGGAAGGGGGCAAGCAAAAAGTACACGCGAGACAAAAAGGCAATTTGACTATTTATAGACTCATCTCCCAACCCCTTTAAAAACCAGTTGCGCTTGCACCAGGGCGGATTTGCTATTTACATGGCAGAATTTGGGAGCGGAAAGACTAAACACTTCTCCAGAGAGGAATCCTTTATTTTTTATTATTTAAAAAATTTTGTGTGCTGCTGTGCGTACCTGTGTGTGTAATATGCAGAGTGTGTGCGTTTTGTGCACCCGATAGGTGCATATTACTAACACGCAGCATGATAAATAACAGCCTTTAAATAATAATAAAAAAATACTGCAGTTTCAGTTTCCTCAAAATAGCAACACGCTGACAATGCGCCTGAAAACACCACATTTTCAACAGATGGACGGGTGCATTTGCTATTTAAACAACGTGTTGCAGGATGTAAAAATGATTACTACATCGGGCTGAATCTAGCAAAAACCACTTGTGTCGCACCTGGCGTCACATTGCGCCGAATGTTCAAAAAAATCTATTTTTTCTCCAAATATTTTACATTGTTGAAGCACCTATTTTCCAAATCCGTCTGTAACGCTCTGTTTAGTTCCTGTGTCTATGATGCCCCGCCTTCCAAAAAGCACAGTGTGTTCTGATTGGACGGCTTGACAAGTGTGTTCTGATTGGTCAGCCGTTTTAAGCATGTTTAGGGAATGTCACGCCCCTTATAACAGATGTTACCCACAGGATTCTGAAGGGTGGTTTGAAGCTTAAAGTAGGGTCGAGCTGGTCATTGCCATCTTGGCAGAATTACCGCAGAAATACCGCGCATCACTCCCGGATAAGAGAAAATGGGCAAAGAGGCGGGACATGGGCGGAGCTGAGGTGAAGTGATGACTAACAGACAGCGGATAAATGGCTATCCACCTGTCACTCAAAGTGGCCCCGCCCTTAATTATGCAGAACTTTAAGGCTTTATATAATGTAAACGAATGAAATATTAAAAAAAATCACCCCCTCACAGTTGTCATGAAGGGTAAAGTTTGCCGTACAGACCAAAACCACAATCTGTACCAGGCAGTAAACATGTTTTTTTTCTGCTGTAAAGTTGGGCATTTTAACATGGCGTTCAATGAGATTCTGCTCCCTTCTGGAGCCTGTCTCTAGTGGCCAGTCGATGAATTGCAGTTTAAGTCACGTCCAAATTGGCTTCAAGAAAAACTAGGGGAGGTTGCAGATTGGTTTCAACACACTTCAAATGCAACTCAACCATGTCGCACTCCTCTTTTTGGGCAGGAATTATTAATGAGGTATATTGTGACCTGTTCGTTCCTGGAAGTAATTTCAAGACTACAATGAAGACATTTCAGGGTGTTCAGAAACAGTGTGCACTAATATGGAGAATAACTCCCTTTGGAGTGACTTTGTGTTTTTATAACTTTACAGACAATTTTCAAGCTCAAACAGCAATTTTAAACACTAAAGAAATGAAAATGTCAAGCTGAAAATGTCAAGGAAAAAGCACAATAGGACCCCTTTAAAGCCAGAATATTCTGCAGAATTTCTTCAAAACATCTCGTTACATGTTCCACAGAGCTCAAATGGGTTCTGAAATGACATGAGAGCGAGTAAATGACATGATTTTCATTTCTAGGTCAGCTATTATTTTAATGTTGGACAACTGACCCAGATTTACTGTCTGAAAACATCTCAAATTGTCTCGCCCATTTATGCCAAACATGCCTGTTTGAAATAATTGAACAATTATGAGAATTTCAGCATGGAAGATCTTTCATAACTCCTGAATAAATGAAGCTACATTGTGAAAAAAAACAAGAGCTAACAGTGTTTATCGACAGCCGTGCCCTGTCTGGCAGCAACTTAATACCTAAGTATCTCATCAGTAAAGCTACAGAGTGGGTGTTTAAAAAAGACATAGACACCGAGCCGTGGAGAACGTCCAGCTCGCCGCAAGAAAGCAAAGCTGATGAATCTCAGCTGACAGGCTGCTTCAGAGTATCCCCTGCTGGTGGAACCCCAAGGAAAGGGTCGGAACACGCTGACTGCATAGATTTTTCCATGCTTGGTTTGTGTCCAATTAGTGGCAAACAGCCCACGTTAGTGTTGGTGTGGGAGACGGGAGGACAGGCATGGTGGAGTGAAGGGTGGAGGGATTTTAATAGCTTATAGCAACAGAAGTTAGAAAGTTCTGAAGTCTCATCCTCCCCTGACACCGTTCCACATGAAGAATTGGTTAAGAACATTAAAGATTGACTAACGGTCATTCTGTAATCAGTATTAACTGGATGCTGCCTCTTGCTGCTAAAAAGACCAGCTTAGACCAGTGTGAATTTTCATGCTGGTCCACATTGGTTACATCATAGAAGTTTGCTTCTGCCTCAGAGTAAAAATAATTCACATTGAAAGATATAAAGTCACACTGTGACATATAAAGTTGCAGATGTGAGCAGGGTTGTTATAGTTAATAAAAACTTAAATCATTAAAAAATATATTTTGAAAAACGTTTTATTTCAGCTAGTTGCCAATACAACATTTCGTATTTGTAATCATTCGGCTTGATGTGCTAAAATAAAATTCAAATAAAAAGGTATATAGACATAAAAATAAAAAAAAATACTATTCAAATGACAAAAACAACTAAATTACTAAAACTTTGACTAAAATTAAAATGTAAAGCATGAAAAATCTGTAATTAAAAATATGAATAAAAACTATAACAGTACCTCAATACTAAAAAGATATAGGTTTGGTCATAATGTGTTGGCATGACATGGCTCACAAATTATCTGCACATTAATCTGGATATCAGAATATTTTTTTGATAGGACTACTGAAAAAACAAAATAATAAACGAGCTCTTTCTCGTGCGCGGATGATCTGAAAACACCAATAAACAAGTAGGCTGCATTTTATCAATCTCCATTTGAGATGTTCTGCTTAAAGAGTCATTCAGTCGGTCTGTGTTCTGTCAGGACGGTCAGGACTCACGAGCCGCTTCACTGAATTGCTGTGAGCTGCTGAAATAAGCCAATCAGAGCAGAGCTGAACATTAATATTCATGATTCTTCCAAATAAGGCAAAAACAGAACATTACATCCAAGGGCCAATTTATAGGGTTGTAAATTTACCTGTAAAACTGTCTCTGGACAATTGTTTCCTTTAAATAAGCCCCATACCCTCTAGATATCAGAGAACAATTTAACATATTGTTTCAAATCATTCTAGGGCACCTTTAAAGATGACGAAGGAGTATGTCCCGAAGCTTGCCTACTTTTTTGCTACACAATCAAAAGTATGTACTTTTTCTTCACAAACAGAGTACATACTTTTAGGACGTAGTATAAGTAGGCGAATTTGGACGCAGCAAATGTTTCAGATTCATGGGGAAAATAACAAACGGACTGGATGGATTTTTTCCACAATAGGGTGGTTGTGTATAAACAGTGCTGACACATAATTATTTTCAAAAACATTATACAAGTGAATTTTGCATAATAGGTCCCCTTAATATTGTAGTGTCTATATTGAACATTCCTATTTCAAGAAGGAAAAAAAAAGGATCCATGATAGCGTCCAAGATGGACTGTCTAGTGGTTAAACTCTGCACCTACCGCTCAGGATGTTGAGTATCAATGTAAGGACCGGGCCGCTGGCAGGCGCATTTGGTGCCACCATTGTGAATTCACCCACGGTAGCGCTGGGGGGGTTTTCATCCAGGAAGGGCTTGTAATCTCTCAAGTCCTCCAGAGTTATAATCCCCTCTGCAACACACACACAGATGCCCGTATGACGCATGATTCTAAGCAACTTAATGAGATCAAACCTACTGAGTAATCAATTTAGTCATTAATAACCAATTGTGTGTCATCCTTCAACACCTCTGCCTGGGTGGACTATTGGCAGCACTGCAGGAATTAGTGGGATGTAAAATATTTGGAAATCAATGAACCACAACACCACAGCCACAAACGAAGCTTAGAAACTGCACGATTTAGCATCTTGAAACACTAACATGGGCAGTCATCTGATATGAAATCAGAGACATGGCTCTACGCGTAATGTGGTTGACCATAACAAGCACTGAAAAAAAAGACTTTACAAAATAAAACTGCCAGAATAATTTGGTAAAAAATACAGTAAAAAATATGTATAAATAAAGTCGCTCAGGCGAAACTTTACTTTATACATTTTTTAAATATGGATATTTTTCTTACACAAACTCATCGAATTCACTTCAGAAGAAATGTATTAACCTCCCAGAGCTGTGTAGAGCATGTTATTTAACGGACAGATGCATTTTTATTGACTACAAAAACACAACTACAATCCCCGCCGTTATAAAGCTTGGATTAGCCAGGACTTTTATAATATAACTCAGATATTATTCATCTGAAAGAAGAATGTCATATACGTACAGGTCCTTCTCAAGAAATTAGCATATTGTGATCAAGTTCATTATTTTCCATACTGTAATGATAAAAATTAAACTTTCATATATTTTAGATTCATTGCACACCAACTGAAATATTTCAGGTCTTTTATTGTTTTATTACTGATGATTTTGGCATACAGCTCATGAAAACCCAAAATTCCTATCTCAAAAAATTAGCATATTATGAAAAGGTTCTCTAAACGAGCTATTAACCTAATCATCTGAATCAACTAATTAACTCTAAACACCTGCAAAAGATTCCTGAGGCTTTTAAAAACTCCCAGCCTGGTTCATTACTCAAAACCGCAATCATGGGTAAGACTGCCGACCTGACTGCTGTCCAGAAGGCCATCATTGACACCCTCAAGCGAGAGGGTAAGACACAGAAAGAAATTTCTGAACAAATAGGCTGTTCCCAGAGTGCTGTATCAAGGCACCTCAGTGGGAAGTCTGCGGGAAGGAAAAAGTGTGGCAAAAAACGCTGCACAACGAGAAGAGGTGACCGGCCCCTGAGGAAGATTGTGGAGAAGGACCGATTCCACACCTTGGGGGACCTGCGGAAGCAGTGGACTGAGTCTGGAGTAGAAACATCCAGAGCCACCGTGCACAGGCGCGTGCAGGAAATGGGCTACAGGTGCCGCATTCCCCAGGTCAAGCCACTTTGGGCTACAGAGAAGCAGCACTGGACTGTTGCTCAGTGGTCCAAGGTACTTTTTTCAGATGAAAGCAAATTTTGCATGTCATTCGGAAATCAAGGTGCCAGAGTCTGGAGGAAGACTGGGGAGAAGGAAATGCCAAAATGCCTGAAGTCCAGTGTCAAGTACCCACAGTCAGTGATGGTCTGGGGTGCCATGTCAGCTGCTGGTGTTGGTCCACTGTGTTTTATCAAGGGCAGGGTCAATGCAGCTAGCTATCAGGAGATTTTGGAGCACTTCAGGCTTCTATCTGCTGAAAAGCTTTATGGAGATGAAGATTTCGTTTTTCAGCACAACCTGGCACCTGCTCACAGTGCCAAAACCACTGGTAAATGGTTTACTGACCATGGTATTACTGTGCTCAATTGGCCTGCCAACTCTCCTGACCTGAACCCCATAAAGAATCTGTGGGATATTGTGAAGAGAAAGTTGAGAGACGCAAGACCCAACACTCTGGATGAGCTTAAGGCCGCTATCGAAGTATTCTGGGCCTCCATAACACCTCAGCAGTGCCACAGGCTGATCGCCTCCACGCCACGCCGCATTGAAGCAGTCATTTCTGCAAAAGGATTCCCGACCAAGTATTGAGTGCATAACTGAACATAATTATTTGAAGGTTGACTTTTTTGTATTAAAAACACTTTTCTTTTACTGGTCGGATGAAATATGCTAATTTTTTGAGATTTTCATGAGCTGTATGCCAAAATCATCAGTATTAAAACAATAAAAGACCAGAAATATTTCAGTTGGTGTGCAATGAATCAAAAATATATGAATGTTTAATTTTTATCATTACATAATAATAGATAATAATAGATAATAGATAGATAATACATAATAATAGACAGAAAATAATAAATTTTTATCACAATATGCTAATTTTTTGAGAAGGACCTGTACAGCTAGGATGGTTTGAGGGTGAGTAAATCATGCGTTCATTTTCATTTTTTGGTGAACTTTTCCTTTAAACATGATTCCCAATTATTTACATTTACGATTTTATAGTATTTGTGTGCACCCTTTACATTTTTGTTTCAATGTTGTAATTAGCATCAAGCCATCCCATATATATATATATATATATATATATATATATATATATATATATATATATGTATGTATTACCAAATGCTATAAAATCTCTTGCCTGATTTCTGTTAGTCATCCCGAAACGAATGTGAAAAATTTGAATCGGAGCATGCAGATTGCTTTAGTGTAGGTGCGGTCTTTTGGCCAGAAGCAATTTGCTCATTTTGAGAGATTTTTGCTGAAATTATTTCTCACAAGAAAGTTTTCAAAAGACAACATAAAAATTTGTGGTGATTTCCTACTTTATATACTTGCATAATTTTACTCATTCTCGCGCAATATAGAGCGTGTGGTATCGATTTAATATCGGTACTTCGGTATTAGATTGTGATACCACCAAAACCAAAATTGTGGTATTGAGCCATCAATACAGCACAGAATGAGCGTTGAAGAACCCAACCAAAACAAATCCGAGATCATGCCAGATCGTCAGCAATCGAATCCAGCTTACTGAGTTAGCGATGTACAAAGATCTGACACAAGGTGAGAAAAAAGTAACACATATCGCATTACTTTCCATAAAAAGTAGGCTAATTAATTTACACAATTAGTTACTTTATAAGGGGGTAACAATATTGTAATGCATTACTTTTTTTAAAGTAACTTCCCTTACATTGGTCCCGAGCTGTTGATATCAAATAATGGATAGACATATGTGTGAATAAAAAAACCTGCAGCTTGGATGTCCCTCACAAGGTTCTCAGCGAGCGGTCCGTTGTAGAATGCATCGGGCCCATTCTCTGCTATGACCTCGTAAGTGTCTGCCAGCTTTGTAAAGGTGATGGTGTCATTTTCCAGCAGGAAGTTTCCAGTGGAATCGCAAAACACAGAACTATGAAACCAAACAATCAGCAGAAAATCTTCATGTGTAAAGCTAGTGAATAAAAGTAAATATATATATATATACAACCCCAAATCAGAAAAGGTTGGGACAGTTTGGAAAACGCAAATAAAAAAAGAAAGTAGTGATTTCTAAATTTACTTTGACTTGTATTTCATTGCAGACAATATGAACACAAAATATTTCATGTTTTGTCTGGTCAACTTCATGTCATTTGTAAATATGCATCCTTTCCTGTCATTCAGACCTGCAACACATTTCAAAAAATTTTGGGACAGGAGCAATTTAGGGCTAGTAATGAGGTAAAAGGGTTAAATAATGATGTGATTTGAAACAGGTGATGTCAACAGGTGATTGAAATTATGATTTGGTACAAAAGCAGCATCCAAGAAAGATCTAATCCTTTAGGAGCAAAGATGGGCCGAGGATTGCCGGTTTGCCAACAAATACGTGAGAAAATTATTGAAATGTTTAAAAACAATGTTCCTCAAAGAAAGATAGGAAGAGATTTGGATATTTCACATTCAACAGTGCATAACATAATTACAAGATTCAAGGAATCTGGAGGAATTTCAGTGCGTAAAGGACAAGGCCGCAAGCCTAAGCTGAACAACCGTGATCTCCGATCCCTCAGGCGGCACTGCATCAAGAATCGTCATTCATCTAGAAGCGATATCACCACATGGGCTCAGGACTACTTTGGCAAACCTTTGTCAAGTACCACAATACGTAGTTACATCCACAAATGCCAGTTAAAACTGTACTGTGCCAAAAGGAAGCCTTATGTTAACAGTGTCCAGAAGCGCCGTCGACTTCTCTGGGCTCGGAGGCATCTGGGATGGACCATCACACAGTGGAAATGTGTACTGTGGTCAGATGAATCAGTATTTCAGGTATTTTTTGGGAGGAATGGACGCCGTGTGCTCCGGACCAAAGAAGAAAAGCATCATCCAGACTGTTACCAGCAACAAGTCCAAAAGCCAGGGTCTGTCATGGTATGGGGTTGTGTCAGTGCCCTTGACAAAGGTAACTTGCATTTCTGTGAAGGCACCATTAATGCTGAAATGTACATAGAGATTTTGGAGCATAATATGCTGCCTTCAAGAAGATATCTTTTCCAGGGACGTCCATGCATATTTCAACATGACAATGCAAAACCACATTCTGCACACATTACAAAGTCCTGGCTGTGGAGGAAGAGGGTACGGGTACTTGACTGGCCTGTCTGCAGTCCCGACCTGTCCTCAATAGAGAATGTGTGGCGCATTTTGAAGCGCAAAATGCGACAACGAAGACCCCGTACTGTTGCCCACCTTAAGACTTGTTTGCAGGAAGAATGGGACAAAATTACACCTGAAACACTTCATCACTTGGTGTCTTCAGTCCCTAAACATCTTTTAAGTGTTGTGAAAAGGAATGGCAACATTACAAAGTGGTAAATGCTTTACTGTCCCAACTTTTTTTGAAATGTGTTGCAGGTCTGAATGACAGGAAAGGATGCATATTTACAAACGACATGAAGTTGACCAGACAAAACATGAAATATTTTGTGTTCATATTGTCTGCAATGAAATACAAGTCAAAGTAATTTTAGAAATCAAATATATATATATATATATATATATATATATATATATATATATTTGTATGTTAAATATCTTGGTTAAAAAAATCCATGTGTGCTCACCATAACATCTTATCATTCATAATGATATTTCTGTTTGATCTAATGGCACTGGCCAATGCGCTGCCAACAGGAAAGCCGTTCCTGGCCAGTTTTATGCTTGGTAGAAACAGCTCTCTCCATGGAAGCTTGCCATGCCGTTTATGGGCCATCTCATACCCACGAATCTCTCCAGGAACAGCGACGGACAAACCACCTGTGGATTCATTTTTACCGGCATGATTTAATGTGCTAATATCTAAAAAGACAGTCAGTGTACTTATTTCCAAGATAAGAATAGCTATAATAATGTATAAAAATGCAATGTTTCCAAACTATATAAAATATGTCACCAAATGCACTTGATGACAGTATGTTGTGACATATGTCCATGTGCACACTCTGCAGTGAAAAGTCATAAACATATGCAGAGCCCATTCTACCTAGTGTTATTGATCGTTGACATTGTGTTGATAGTTTTTGATGCTTATCTCTCCATGCTGGCACTGTATCCAAAGGCCACTCATTGTGCAAATCCTGTTTCCCCAATGATTTATTTTATATAATTTAGTTAATGGATACCTTTCTGGGAAAGGTCTGTACTATTTCCAAACATGTCTCTGGTTGCGTTTGCAGGGGCTGTCTCGCGTGCATCGATGGTTTCTACTTTCCCTGCAAAATAAAAAAAAAGGATTAGGCAAATGCTTAAAGGGTTACTTCATTGATTAGCATATGGCTTTGTATCAGTAGAAACCCTGGAGTATATTCAAATGATTGTGCTTCCCCCCCTCATATCCACCTGAGACGAGAGATCGATGCATTTTATTTCTGGAAAAATTCCTCACACAAATATCGTCAATTTGCGCCATCGGAGGAATTGTTGGCCAGAGGCTAAAGACTACAGCCAGCAGAGGGAGCCATTTCCGCATGTTTTTAACTCACGCATGGGGGATGGGAGATTACATTCACAGCTGCATTCTCAGGCATTCATGTTTAAACAGTGCGGCCAGCAGAGCAATGTAAGTCTTTCAACTTCTCAAACTAATTCCTATGAAAGTTAAGCTTTCAAAGGCATGAACTGAAAACGCGCCAGACTGAACATGCGCTGTGAATCGATGCCATGGACGCGTTTACCTCAGCTCTCATCACGAGCTCATCTGTGACTGTCAATATATCTGACTCCTGCAGCGTTTTGGGCTGTGAGACTCCCTCAGCGGCTAAATCACATATGGAACAGACACTTTCAGTTTTTAATTGTAGTGTTTGTTCTCTAACTGAACTGATTTTATTAAAATGATCGCGGTGGGAAAGTGATCAGTGATTCAGTAATCTAGTAGCGGTGGCTTTGGGAATGGCCTCACAGGGCAGCGAAGCATTCTGGGAATTGTAGTCTTTTATCCCCATGAGACAAAAATAAGTTTTCTGTCTTTTCTCAATCTAGAAAGCACTAAATTAAAAAATAATTTCACATTTCTACTACATTAATGACCCAGTTTAAATACAGATTTATCTTCCCAGCGCTGAAGTACTCCTTTAAGGGTCTATGATTTGATCAATATTACAGTGATGTTTCTAACATTTTATAAAACGATCAGCTATAACATTCATAATATTGTGTTGTTATTTTCTGCCAAAACGGTTTTCTGACACGTCGAGGCATGGACTCCACTTGACCCCTGAAGGTGTGCTGTGGTATCTGGCACCAAGATATTAGCAGCAGATCCTTTAAGTCCTGTAAGTTGCGAGGTGAGGTCTCCATGGATTGGACTTGTTTATTCAGCACATCCCACAGATGCTCGATTGGATACAGATCTGGGAAATATTGAGGCCAAGTCAACACCTCAAACTTGTTCTCCTCAAACCATTCCTGAACCATTTTTGCTTTGTGGCAGGGCACATTATCCTGCTGAAAGTGGCTACAGCCGTTTTCATGAAAGGGTGTGCATGGTTTGCAACAATGTTTAGATGATATGTATCAAAGTAACATCCACATGGATGGCAGGATCCAAGGTTTCCCAGCAGAACATTGCCCAATGCATCACACTGCCTATGCCATCTTGCCTTCTTCCCATAGTGCATCATGGTGCCATGTGCTCCCCAGATAAGCGACGCAAATGCACGCGGGCCATCCGCGTGATGTAAAAGAAAACACAATTCATCAGACCAGTCCACCTTCTTCCATTGCTCTGTGGTCCAGTTCTGATGCTCATGTGCCCAATGTTGACCCTTTCAGTGGTGGACAGGGGTCAGCATGGGCACCCTGACTAGTCTTTGGCTATGCAGCCCCATACACAACAAACTGAGATGCACTGTGTATTCTGACACCTTCAGAACCATCATTAACTTTGTGAGCAATTTGAGCTACAGTAGCTCATCTGTTAGATCAGACCACACAGGCCAGCATTTGCACCCAACGTGCATCAATGAGCCTTGGCCACCCATGACCCTGTTGCTGTAACGTCAACTTTGAGAACAAAATGTTCACTTGCTGCCTAATATAACCCATCCACAAACAGGTGTCGTGAAGAGATAATCCGAGTTATTCACTCCACACGTCAGTAGTCATAATTGTATACCTGATCGATGTTTGTTTAGCCACAGTTATTTTAACCCTAATTTTTGGAGTGTGTAACTTTTCATTTCTTAAACAACCATGTCAAGATTCTATGGAGCCCCGCACATGACATGCAGGAAAAAATAAGCTAAATCGTGCGCAAAATTTATGAAGAGCATGAAAAATCATTTTAAGACATGAATTGACGATTTGGAGTCCAGACCTTAAAGCCATTGAACGTTTTTGGGATGTGCTAGAAGAGACTTTAAAAGAGTGCTGGACTCTTGCATTGTCCATAGATCTTTAAGATCTTAAAAACGTATGCTCCTCTTGATGAAAATAAATGTTGTGATGTAAGGTCTGGATTCAGAGGTGCCAATTCATGTGTGAAAAGGATTCTTCATGCTCAGTGATACTTTAAAATCCAAACAGCAACTTTGCAGGGATGGGCAGTGTATACATAAGTAATAAATTGAGATTTCTATAGAAAAAAGTATATAAATTCTTTATATACACATAGACACTGCAGACTGGTGTGTCAGGTTGAATCAGACAGGTAATGGTGAATGCACACCTGTTTTGGCATCATAAATAGTGAAGAAGAGCCCTCCTCCGATTCCCATGCTGTGGGCATTCATCAATCCCACGCACAGCAGAGCAGCAATGGCAGAATCTACAGCAGAGCCGCCTCTCTTCAGGATGTCCCTGGATGGAGTGAACACAGAGAGGGCATATATATGGGACACAATAGTCAGGTTGATTTGGTTTGAATGCTTGACTTTTAAAACCTATTAGTATAGTAATTTCCATCATTTAGGGGCAGTTAACCTAAGAGTCAGACTACCTGAAGGTCACAGGTTTGAGTTGCAAACGCTCCAACACTGTGTGTGTGTGTGTGTGTGTGTGTGTGTGTGTGTGTGTGTGTGTGTGTGTGTGTGTGTGTGTGTGTGTGTGTGTGTGTGTGTGTGTGTGTGTGTGTGTGTGTGTGTGTGTGTGTGTGTGTGTGTGTGTTACTACTAAATCCTGGCAATTGTCCATTAACCTGTTTTTCTGCACCGTAAAAAGTAAAAATGTGTCGTTATTATAATGAAGATTTATGACTACCTGACGTGACCTTTAAAATTATGTTAATGTTCTTTGATTCAGTGGTATTAAATAATATATTTCACTTACATAAAACCAATTAAACCCTCATCCTGCCCTTACACTTTGTAACAAATTCCCTTGCTGGTCAAAATGATCTGAAGCCATAAAATGATTCTTTATTATTATTATTATTATTATTATTATTATTATTATTATTATTATTATTATTATTATTATTATTATTATTATTATTATTATTCAGAAAGTGTATTTTATCTAATTTAGACAATATTTTTTCCCCTTTTTTTATGTATTTTTGGAGTTTTATTATTATTATTATTTACCTTTAAATGACCATATTTTATCAATAAATAATAAATGAATAGTAATTAAAGCATATTCAACTTAAATTCACAATTTCGTGCATAATCCTTTAATTTCAGCTCAAAATATATTACATTGGGTGTCTTTTCCAACCTCTTGTGGGGAAAAAAATAATATAACATGATATTTCATCATTGCCATAGATGTCCTTATAGCTCTGTATGGAGCAAATGAGCTGTTCCACTGGGTCCTAAAATTAGTTTTTATTCAGTACGATTCGGATACATCACGGTAAAGGTTTTAGCATTTTTTGTTCGAATTTTGAGCATTTTATATGTGAACTGCAGCATTCCTCACATTCCAGTCAAATTTACCTGCGAGAGAAAGATTTGTAACTTTTTTTAATTTAAACCACAAAACTCCTCAAATAGTCAATATTAAAGTAGATTGTATTTCATGCAGCACTTTTTTTTTTACGTCGTGTCCCAAATGATGCATTATACACTAAGCACTTACACACTCATGCACTATGTACTGTACTGCAGTGTATGAATTTGATTATTCAATATGACTATATTGATTATTGGTTATTCTGTCATTCAACATTCCAGCAAGCAATAGCCATCCTTTCACCATCTTGGTTAACTATAGACCTGATATAGTCTGGCTGTGAGTAACCCACTTCTAGACGAAATAACCTTCAATTTGGGCCAGCAACTTGTGAGATATGATATTCCATCATGTAAACAAAGTCAACAGTGATTACAATGCGTTTTGTTTAAAGGTCCTGTTCTTCGCAATTCCATCTTTCAAACTTTAGTTAGTGTGAAATGTTGCTGTTGGAGCATAAATAATACCTGTAAAATTATAAAGCTCAAAGTTCAATGCCAAGCGAGATATTTTATTTAACAGAAGTTCCCTTTCAAAGCCTACAGCGAACGGCTGGTTTGGACTACACCCCTGCACTTCCTTGCTTGAATGACGTCACTAGAACCGTTGAACACTACACAGTTAAATCCCCAGTGTTAAATCAACACTGCTCAGAGTGTATTTGGTCCCACTCCACAGAGAGTTAAAACAACACTGAAGCGGTGATAAAGTTAATAAGAAAATTAAGAGATTAATTAAGTAATGATTGAACCATTAGTGATGAACACCTGATGGTAACGAGCAGAATCACTCAAGGACAGAGAAACACAAGATCTACAACTGACTTCAGCCATAGCCTTAGATGAAATCACTGAAGATAAAAGAAGACATCAAATCTCTGAAGGAGGATTAAACAACTCCACAATTACTTTTGTCATACTGTACTTCTACATATGTTTTTATTGAGAATGAACAGAGGTTTAGATACTGATCTTTTATGGAAATCATTTGGTCACCATTGTGGTGATTAGTGTTTCATTTAGTTGGGCAGTTTGACTTTAAATTAACATTTCAATCTTTGTAACAGTGTTTTGCCAAAACACATTTTTTTGCAAAGAAATGTGATCTTGTTACATGCATCATACAGTTTGTTGTCAAGTTTTAAAGATCAAGCTCACCAATCTTATACTGCGCAAAAGCAGTTGTTTGTTTTTAAATAAATTGATCATCAATGTGAAAATCTTGGCACAAATTAAACAGAATTTAGATATCTTAATTGGGGGGGGGGGGTATTTGGACACAGACATCAAGAATCAGCATATGAATCTCAACAATGGTGACATGTTTTTATGCCACAATGCATTTCTGGGAGCTGACCAATTATAAAACTCATGGCTCCCAGCATGCATTGCAGCATGAAGCATATCACCATTGTTGAGAATCATATGTTGATTCTTGATGTCTTGCTAAAATAATT